>NW_009185735.1:0-16377 GCF_000690835.1 Fulmarus glacialis | reverse complement strand
TATATAAAGAAACAACAACAACAAAAAATGTAGACAGATGTTCCCAGTTCAATGGTTTCCTTCCAATACTTGAACTGGAGCTGTTGTGAACTTCTGTATCACATCTTCAGTGAAGGTCTGAAATGGACACGTGGGATTTTTTGCTTTCCAGGCCTGCCTTTGAGCATTTAAGGTAGGATCCATTTCACGTAGTATTAGTGTTTAATATACAGATGTCTACTTCCAAGTGAATCAGTCGGAATTCACTTTATAGTCAAAGAGAAAATTAAGTTGTCTTAGCTAATGTTTCCTCCGGTCTGCTTTAAGGAAACATTTCCTTAAGGTGAGGCAATACATGTTCTACAAGTGTTCATCTCTCTCCATTGACTAGAGAGGGACTTCTGGTTCATTAATTGGACAAATTCTTCACCTAACATTTCTTTTTGGTCTTTCTAAGCCAGTGAATTCCTGCTTAAAAAATGTCACAAACACCGGAAAGAGAATTTCACAAGCTTTCTTTAAAATCTCTAAAGATGATCCAAATTCTATCTATGATCCAAGTTCTTGCACGTGACCATTATTAGTTCTTTAAATATTTTTTTCAAATGTAATATGATTGCAATTTTTTTGTGAGGTCAGAGAAACAAGGGCTGTATTTGGATTTAAATGGATTGCTAATAAAACACTGCTCCACATGGGAACCTGGAAATCTAGGAAAAAATAAATTAAATGTTCAATAGTGTTTAGTGAGCTAATTTTTCCCACACAAAAATGCCAACCAGTTGATGTAACAATATTTTATTAAAAGTGAAAAGAAGAAAACTTGACCAAATAGATGGACCAGACAGTACAAAACACTTCCCTTACCACTTTCTGCACTAGTGAGGTAACTGCTGGCAAAATGCCTGCTTCTTTTCTTTGCAGCGATACCCCCCTTAGCCCTGGACTGTACGATCTTTCAAGGCAACAAAGCCTGATCCAGTCCGACAGTGCTGCTGAGGCAGGAGCTGCTTCCCCTCATCTGCCTCTTCTCTGCTTGCTCCACCAGACCTTCCCGTGACCTGATCCATGTCCTGGTCTGCGTCCTAGCTGCTTGGCACTTGCTGCATTCCCACTAGCAGCTGTAGCTAACTGCTGCAATGTTCCTAACCATCTTTCTTATGCTTTTTCTTAGGTTACAATAAAAGTATTATTTATGACTAACACAGTTTCTTGGAAACAGGAGAGTTTTAGCAGACTTGACTGTCTTGTACCTCAAAGGAAGCTAAATGCCCATCCCTCTTCAGAGCTCACCAAGACCTCTAAAAAAAGTCTCTGATCTGTTTTCTTTCTGCTCCAGACTCTCAATTCTCTATTCCTCAGAAGCTATTGCTTTATATTAGGAAGGCCTCAGACATAAATACCTGCCCAGACTTTCACACACTAAGACAATTACAATTTTTTTATGCTTTATGATATGCTTCCCTTTTTAACATAAATGCCTCCAAATGTAATAAAAAAATACATATGTAAAACAATATTTCAGCCCTACCCATTGGTCTTTTTCAGTTTATTTGCCTTTCTCTCCAATGGATATCACCAGAGCTGATATTTCTTGGACGTAAGGAATAGAGAAGGGGCGTATGGGCAATCTGCTTTGTCTTCTGGGCTTTCATCACAGGACCTACATTTTCTCACTACTTTACTCAAAGTTAAACCAAAAATTCCTAGAAGAATCTCTAGGTAGATGGTAGCTATTTTAACCAAAAGTTATGGAGCAACAAATTTTCTTTCTTTTTTTTAACAATTTTTTTGCCCTGCTTCTGTTGCATGATGGCAGGAAATATAACCTTCCCATTCAGCACAGATTAATATTTTCATTGATCCTTGAAATACAGCTGTTACATTGGCTGAGACTGGGTGCATTTCTAAAACTACCAATGTGCAAACAGCTATTAACCTGTTAAAATTGTTCCACACATAATGGCATTTCTGTTTGAATCAGATTATATCTTTAGAGGCTAGAGTTAGCATGTAAAAAAAAAAAAAAAAAAGAAAAACAGAACCATTACAGATCAAATTAAAAAACAAAAAACAAAAAACAAAAAACCCACAACAAATAAACAAACACAGGATTCAGTAGTTTAGAGGCTATAGCAGGTACCTGTTCTTTTTTACATGGTTTAACCACTGGAGAAGGGGACAAAATAACAGTAAACATGGGTTATACTAAATCTATATTTAGAATATATTTGGCTATATTTTACAGAACAGAAGAGGCAGATGGTGTATTTCCCCTATGATCAACCTTATCTTTAATGACATTTACATGCCAGAATTGGGAAACTTTATAGAATCCACCAATGTTATATTTTCAGATTGGTTGATGTCTTTTGCGCAGAAGGTGAGTTCTGCCTTAAGATAAAACTTTGTATGCATGTATAGTGAAAACAACTTTGAGTTATACTTTCTTTCCAAATGTAGCACTCTGAAAATGCAGAGTAATGAACATAGAAATACAAACATGAAGTAATAATTAGACATGCTTTTGTTGTATGTTTTATCCTGTGCTACCAAGCTGTGGAAGGTAGCCTTTAAGACCTCTAAGTGCAGTAAGACCTTACATTCCACAGGATCGTACCTTCATTTGAAATCAACAAATTTATTTCAAATGCCCTGCATTTTTCTTCAGGCTAATGCTGTTTTTCTTCAACAGCACAGCAGTCACTGCTGCATTGAATCAGTACAAGTGTACGAAAACCAGTCACATTTGGCTTGTAAAATAGCCAGATCAGACCTGACTGGGATATTGAATTATCTGAAGATTGCTCTGGATGACAAGAGAATAGTTAATCTTGTCATAGAAAAATAAATCTTTATTTCTTTGTATCTCTGGGATCCTATCCTGGGGGGAGAGTCACTGGCCATTTTGTGCGAGAAAAAATATTCAGTGTTCAAGGACAGTTTGCTTTTATCAGACAGGAGCTGGCAGAATGACTCACAAATTGCAGTCATGATGACGCTTGCTGTCAACATATTTGACACTGCAGAGGACTTGACAGTGATTCTTTGAGAAAGACATGTCACCCAAGTGAATTTTCCCGAAGTAAAGGCACTTATATACATTTATATTTATGCATCTATGCCTGTATATGTCTTTTTTTTTTATATTATTCCTTCTTGGAAAGAGAGATGAAAAAGACTAAAAGAGAAAGGGAATAATTGTTCCCCCACCACCACCCCCAGACATTTTGCTTAGCCCTTGAAAGCATCCTCAGTTAGGTTCCAGAGCCATGCTGAACTTTGAGAAATATCAAATTTTTGCTTAAGTATTGTTTCTTTATTACAGCTAATTACAGCCAAGCAGTCATCTTTCAGAATAGTCTTCCTATGCTGGTTTCCTAAAACATTTTCTATTAGCTTTGTAAAATGACTGCACATCACAGCTACTTTTCCCAGAAATACAGTGAGAAAAATCTAGCCTCTGAAGAGTTAGAAAAAGCCCTCAATTTTTATTGACTTTCAACCTTCAAACCTAGATCTAGAAATACAAGGAGGACACATTCCACTTTAACCCTTTCCCCCCAATAACTTAACATATTTTCCTGTTTGGAAGACACTAGCTGAACTATGTTGAACTAGCCTGTTCTGCTGTACAAAATGCTGGGGATCTACATTATGTTCTTCCTAAACAGAATTAAAACTAATGTTAATATTAATTTTTTACTTCATATTAAGTTCTAGGTCTTACCAGCACTTGAGAACATATTCCCTCTCTCCAGAAAGAAAAAGCTATGCATGATACCAGAAGCCATTCAAGGAGTACACTAAAGGCTTTATTTCGGCTCCCAGTTTCTGAGGTGAAAGAACTTGTACAAATCTTACTGGAAAAATAGGTATGATGGAAAACACAGGACAGATATATATGCTATCACTGCAAAAACCACGGTGATCCTACAATGTGCATAATCACAATTAGCATAAATTAATTAATGTAACTGCATAAGAAGAGGAAAAATAGTGATCAGTTCTGACATTGGCAGAGTTTGGTTGAAATCAGCCTTTTGTACTGATTTACACAGAAGGTGATTCTTGATCAGAGTACCTTATAAGGCTTAGTAAATATAGCATGATCTTGTTTTTTGCCTTGCTCTTCCCTCTGCCTCTTCTCTTATTTTATTGTTGAATAACAATATATTTTCCAGTTATTGCAAAGGATACAGTGCTCATTTGAAATAGAAATATAGTTGTGCTAACTTGTTGGCTACCGATTTCAATATTGATTTAATCTCATCATTAGCATGTTTTTTTTCTAAGGGCTTGTTTAATATGCTCCGCTGGAAACAGGTAAACATGGTTAAAAACTACAGCAGGTGGACAAAATTGATTATTTCTAATGTTTTAATGGATTGGCACAGTGAAAAGCTGCATTATATAAACTCCTATGTTTTTCTTCTCCCTCAGACTTTAAACATATTTAATTTACAGTGTTTAAAATTCTTCCCATGCCATTCTTGACAGTCAAACAGAGTCTACTAAAGCCATTCCAAAAGGCACACGCGGGAAAAGCAAACCAAAAAACCCAAAATGGTTTGTGACATACAACAGGTGGACACAAACCCAGTCTTTTTTTACTTTATTCAACATTTGTAGTGGGTTCAAAATGATATAAAGAAAATGCTTTTAATGAAAAATGCTTCAGAACAACTGTCCAGAGTAGGCTCTTTTTTTTGTCCCAAGCTGCTTTTTTATAGAGGATATGAGGTATAGGGGGTAGTTTATAACATGTGTTAGCTTTTATTTCCAAATTTTATCTTGCACATATGAGGTATCAAATATTTGGTATGTTTAAATGTGTGGGTTTTGATGATATTGCAGTAATTGTGCCTATGAAAATGATGGAATGAATGAACCATTCACAGCTGAGTCATAGCTGACTCAGCTCAGGCCAGTGGCGAGTCTGCCACTAGGATTTGTGCCATTGCTCTTATCTTTATGCACATAACTGCCCATTTAGATTGGGATGACATGAATGTCCCAGTTTTCCTGAAATCTGTTACTTCAAAACACTTCAGTATTGTGCAATGAGTACTACCTACTGCATTTCCACATATTTTTTCCATATCTTTCCTACCGCGAAGGAGTGTGTCTAAAATCTGTGGCCCTCCATATTTGATGCTTGGCATCGTGAGAGGCTGGGAACACGAGAAGGACAGACATTTGTAACAGTGAATTTAAACTCCTCTCTGTCAGAGAAGGACTACCCTTGGCATCAAAGAAGAAACGCCATAGAAGATAGATCAGGTTGAGAGAGCTGTTAATCATTTTGCTGGCCTGTACAGAGTTCTCTTAACTCTCAAAATATTTAATTCCCTCTAAGCGCTGTCAATTTGATATAGTATCAACTACTTTAACATTGCTGAGAGGGTAAAATCTGACAAGATTTTTCTAAGAAAATAATCTTGTAGTAGTGAGTCAACCCAATGGAATTCTCATTAAAAAAGCAAGTAAGCAATTTGTATTTGTGGAGGGCGAATATGTAGTCATCAGAAAGGCAAGCTGTGTGTCTCACTGTCCTTGTCATAGTCCAGAAAAGAAGAAAGGTGGATATATACAAGAACAGCTTTCAGGTAAAGGCAGTCCAATCATATTTTTTGTTATACTAACCACTTCAGTTAAAAAACCAAACATGATATTTGCAAACAGTGTCCTTTAAAGTAGCATATTTCAGTAAAACCTTTCAGAATAGTATTCCAGGAAGCACTGCCTACAAGAAAAGAAGAATATTTCTTTTTCAAGGGAACTCTAAAGAATCCACATTATTTTTCACTATCACAGCACTTCCCTGGAGAGTTGTGACATTTTAAGGAAGCAAGCTCCATTCTTTCTTAGGCTTTTCTTCCTGGGCCTAATTTATAGCTTGCTTACTACCTGAGTGACTGTTAACAAATCCTGCTGTGATCACTACGGCCTTACACAGGATTCGGCCAGTCTACCTAGTCTGCTTTCCAATGCTCTAACAGCAACCTCAAGACTTGCCTTGCTATGTGTTCATGGAACAACCCTAGCAGTATGTCCCTGGGCATAGGCCAAAGTGCCTGCCGAGGTAGACTGGTAGGCATATTATGCATTTTTTAATTCATCAACTGCTAGGCAGTTTGGAAAATTAAGTAAAATAAAATAACAAGAACATGTTCTGAACCAGCCATTATTTTTCTTATGCTGTCTTCATATGATACTTTTAAGCAAAAGAAATTTGTAGTGAATGAAATTTTTTCATTTGGGAAAAAACCTCACCATTTTCAGGTTTTCTTGGTTTTAGTTATTTTTTTGAGGGTTGTTTGTTAGTTGTTTTTTTGTTGTTGGGGTTTTTTGGTTTTTTTGGGTTTTTTTTTTGTTGTGGCTTTTTTAAAAATTTATTTTCTCTTTCTCTATATTTAATATAGAGAATATTCCTTGACGTCAATGACCTGGTGGCAAGTTTATCAAACCTGCTAAATCGCCACAACCTTTTCTAATGAAACAATGTGTTTGGTCAGATATGTTCCAGCAAAATGGTTTTAACAACGTGACATTTAAAAACTGTTCACCCAAGAAACCCCTATCAAATGGAAAAAGAACATCATTATCTTCTCGCTCACTCACCCCTTTTCTACCTTTGGCCATGTCATGGTTGCTATCACTGCATTGCTATCTAGTTCTGGTCTGAGTGGCTCACACTCTGCAACTTGACATCAGTCAATACTGTTTTGAGACTGGGAACTTCTGCTAGCTCTGTTTACAATAAAGAACTAAATCAGATCTCTGTCAGCAGCCTGAAAATCCATGGTCTAGCTGTAATGATTCACCTAAATGTGCATATGAGACACTGGAAGAGGTCTTATGCAAAAGCTATGACAAACTACTTCAGTGGACCATAGTTCCCCAACTAAACTGAAAAAGAAGTTAGGCTCCGAAATATAATCAATTCCAGAATAACGGATATGTGGAAATGTAATTGGTGTTCAAGTCAAATATGGAAGAATTGTTTCTTTTGGTGATTGTTCAGTTTAATCTTCATAGCTTATTCCAATCTTGGTCTCCTGAGATGAGATTCCTTCAGAGCTGCCAAATGAGATGGAGATTACTTGCAATTTATTTAGAAGGTAACATGTACCACTGACTTGGGTTGGATTTGAACGGGAGCAGACACACTGAAAATAAATACAAAGATGTTCTATTAACAGCAGTTTCCTGAAACAAAAGTACCCACACTTATTATATATATATTATGTATATGTATATTAAATGTATTTATTTATCTATTTGCTCTTGGGAGTAGGGAATAAGGTTATGTATATTTCTGGGATTTGTAAAGTTAATTATAATGCATAATATCCAAATCTCAGCAAAATACTAAGCTGAGCTTTTTGCAGCAGTGTGCTGACTAGTATCAGCTGTAATAAAATAAATCCCACTGAATGAAATCTGGTAGGTTCTAAATTATGTCTATTTTTCTAAACAGTTTGAAAGGCAGTGTCGTCAAGTCTATTAACTGCAAACCCCGTGTTTTACCATGTCATTATCCCTCAAATATCCCTCAAATATACAAAGGCAAAACCAATCAACCTTCTCTTTTTCTGGGAGTCCACCAATATCCATGTCTTTCAGATCAATAGCTTCCCTTACTGGAAAAATGTAATAGAAAAGAAAATTGGCAAGCAGCTACCTCTTTTGACTGAGCAACTCAGTGACCACACTGTTAGGCATGCTCCCTTGAAAACGTATATAGCCTTTATCGTGCAATTGGTTCCACATGGACAGGTTCTACTTTTGTGTAGTGCTCTGCTGGAATTTCTGTTGCTTTCTAGGATTTTAGAGATAATGGGCTCAGCCAAGGCCCATGAATCTGCTATCAGAGTTGTAATTGCAGGATTGGGGCTTTTATTGCTCTTTCTTTCACCCTCTAATGTCTATATGTATATAAACCCGCTTGAAACAGTTGTAAGCCACGAAGCTTATCTGCTCTGCTTTAACAGTACAGCACAGACATTACTTCAGGAGGCAAGCTGCAAAATTGGTTGGGATAACTTGGAAAACACTCAAGTTGCTAAGACACAGTAAAACCTGTAATTCCATGTCCATATCATTAGTCATATCTGAGATAGTTAGCTACAAACTTGCTGGGACATTTTCCCATTAACTTTTTTTTTTTTCTTGAAAGAAATATTTCATGTTTAAACAAATGCAAGGATGGAAATTCCAGAAATTTTTCCAGAAGTAATAATACATACCAGGTAGCAACAGTGCAGTGAAGGCTCATTTTGAGCTTAATGCTCAGTAAGTATCTCTCTAACATATCTCCATTAAAAGATGTCTTTAAAAAGCTGATTGTGTTAAATATATGATGGATAATATTCTTTATCTAAATAATTATTTTACAGATTATTTTCTCCTAATTAATTTTCATAAGGAAGGTTCCACATCCATCCTTTCATAGGAGAAAAAAGATATGGATTTACAAAAGACAGAAATACTTTTTCAATAGTGGAATTACAGAGCAGGGAATCATTACTTTAAGTCATAGTACTAGCCAGAGCTCTGGAACTCAAAAACTTTCACCTGCTTTTCTGCTTCTTTTTGTCCTTGCTTTGAAAAGACTCAGGCTGTAGTAAGGACATATCTTTCATCCCAATTCCATCTTGCTTTCTACATTATACTTCACTGCAGAGTACGTCCAAAGAAGAGTTGCAATAATTTGAAGGGAAGAAAAAAAAAAACAAAGTAAGTGGTACCACATTTTTTAATGACTTTTAGGGTTATACAAATGCTAATGCTTGTAGTAAGTTAGAACAGCTTTTGTGCATTTACAGTTTGTGCTCTCAACCAGTGACTCCAACAATGCATTTTAGCAGCCACAAACTAGTGAAAAACAGGGAAGTCAGAATTACATTTTCCACATGTACATCTTCTATGCCAAAAGGGTATGGGGAGGCAAATACATTACTATGGCAGCTCTCCATCATCAGAGGATCTCCCTTGACTGAAATAATCCTACAGTGTCTGTTAAAACGGCTTTATGCCTTTAATATACTGGAGAATTAAGACCAATGTGAGTCTGGAGATTTGGAACAGTAAAACCTTTCCAGATGGAAAAGCTTCTAGGATTTATCAGCTTCTCTCAGGCAACAAACACTACTTTTTCAAGAAAAAAAACCACAAGTAAGGGAAAAGAACAGGAAAAGGAAAAAAAAGAAAAAAACAAAATATTTTGTGTTTTGATTTTTCATTTAAATCTTCATTTCACATTTTTATTTTTGGGTATGCAATCTTAAAGCTTCAGTTCAGAACAAAAGGTCATTAGGGACAAGGGTTTTTCTCAGAGATGCTCAGAATGGCTGGATCATCATTCAAATACTGATGAACTAAGAGTGTTTGCTTGCCCACGAAGAAAATATTTGGCATTCGCTCTGCTCTTAAAAATAAAATAAAAATAGAACCCTTTGAAGATAGAAATGGGTGCAGCAAGGATAGCAAACAAGATGCTAGTTTGCATTGCTAGAAGTAGCTAATTTAGATGAGATACATCTTTGAATTGTTTTGAATAGATTGAAATTTGAATTTTGAATTTGAAACTTGAAATTTCTTTTAATTTCTTCCATGGGGTGAGCTTACACTCCTCTGAGGAATGAAATACTGAAATGTACCCACTTACATCCAAAGTTATTACAAATTAAATTTAGCAGGAGTCAGTCCTGTGTGAATCATACATGTTACAGCATATATGCATGCATTTGTGTGTGTCTGTAAAATCTTATATTTCTATTTTGCACTGTGATTCTGTTGTGAATCAACACATTTTAAAGATTATATGTTTTGATGGGTGCTTTGGACAAATATTGAATTCAACTCATCTAATAGACCGAAGTTCAAGGTATTGTTCTGCAGACAGAAAAAGAAATTCCACCATGTGTTCCTCTTTATTATTTAGTAGGGAGTTTCAAACTTCTTGGACTTAAAACATATTTAGAATGATTTTAACAGATTTAAGCAGTGCCATGATTTGTGTCAGTAAGAACTAATACCGTAAACCTAAAGTACATTTCAGGGAAAGTACATTGGTCCCCCAAAAAACAGAGAGGGACTAAGCCCCTCTCACGTTACTAGTTGTGGGTGAGTTGCTATATGGGTGAGTTGTTGCTCATCTTCCCTACTGTTTCAATAAAGCTTCATTTTATAATGGGTTGTCAGACTCCATCACTGTTTGGATCACACCACACTGAATGCAGCCTGTGTGTTATCAAGCTAACTTTAGTTCAGGCAACAGTCACACTAGAGAAGCAACCATCACAATGAAGACTGAGGCTTCAAACACATCATAAGCCTTCAAAAAAATCACCGCACAACCTCAGGACCTTAGGCAAGTATTCAGTGGTTCCTGCAGTTTTACTCAAACCCTAACTTAGATTTGAGTTGACACAGGCAGCAGGCCAGTAAATATAGATGTCTGTGTGTCCTGAATCACTCATATCTGACTATATTTTTGAAATAAAGAGATGCTGAGCCTCTTGGAACCAAAAAAAGATTTACTGAGAACATACCTACATATTAAAAGACTTTCTCTTTCCATGATGTCCATACCACTTAAATGGAGGCAAATGCTGGGAGAAAGTAATCTTCAAATCTAAAAAACCCATATTCTCTTTGTAAGAAGTGTTATTTTACCTTGCTACAGTAATATACTGTATGCACTTATGGGTAATCACTAGCAATGCATATATAAAATCTTCACTTTCCATTCATGTTTAGACCACTGCTACAGAGTTACTGCTGTGGGTTGATTATGATGGAAGGGTAACTTAGACATATCTGTGATAACTTTGCACTAAAAGTTGGCTAAGGACTCAAATAACAAAACTGTAGTCACTTTAAAATCACTGAAACTAGAGTAGGTAGTTTAACATCAGCTTGGATATATTGACACAATGCTTCAGACACGGTGGTGTAGGCATGTCCTTTATACACAGTTCATGATCACAACCACTCTTATTGATCTGATGAAAATGAGATGAAAGACTTGGGAAGAAGGAGATGAATGTTTCCAAATGAAATATGACCCCATTACAAAGTTACGGATCGAAAGTGTAAGTTTAAAGGGCTTTTAAATATTTCTTTCCGGAAAAAGTACATACAGAAACAGTAGAAAAATCGGAGAAATTAGGTATGTGATTTAGGTTATTAAAAGGGGGCTAGCAAGAGTCATAGAATATAAAACTATACTGCAAAGCTTACCAATACACTGAAATAACCTATAAAAACCATGACTATAGCTATTTGTGTTTCTCTCCTATAGTGTTAACAAATACAGATTGATGCATTCTATTTCTTGTAATAAAAACAACTGTAATGGCTGCAATCGTCAATCGTTAAAGGCACCACTCATCAGATTTGAATTCTAAGGGCCAGCTGCCTTTATACCTGACAGAGAGATTCTGTCATTTCTCTCTTTGGGAGAGAAATGAGGATGCAGTCAGCAGGAGGAGCTGCGGCATAGGAGGGGAGATTGGTACCCAGTGGAAGTAAAATACGCTTGCAGGCTGTGGTAGCTGTTGTCCAGAAAGAGCAGTGGCAGCAGGGCTGGAGATAGGTGAGAGGGAGAAATAAGCTGCAGTGGCCACAAAAAGCCTGACCTGTGGAGAGTCTGACAGTCATTTTGTTTTCAGATTCATTCTTTTTCAAGAGAGGGAGAGAAAGAGGGAGGAAAGTGAAATGAAATTTCAAATGTCTCTCTTCAAGGAAATTTGGATGTAACAATGTTTGTTTTCCTCACAATTGAGTGTTGTGAGAGAGAAAGAAAGGGGCAGAAGGAAAAGAGCAGAAAACTGGGTGTATTATTGGCATCACCCATTCCTGTATAGCGGAGGTGTATCAATGGAGAAAAGCAATCCTTTCAGTGGAGCAATGGAATTTCAATGTGATTATAGAGCAGGCAAAATGTAGTTAATAACTGTGCCAGATGGAGCTTCATCTACTGGGGATTTGCTTTAGAAATGGAGAAATTATTGGTAAAGATGGGCTCTGTCTTTTTAAATTTAAGATCTTGGGAAATACTGACATCCAGTTTTGATGTTTAGCCAGGAGAAACAGTTATCTTGAGGGATAAAGGTGATAGGAATGTTAATTTGAGCAGAGACATCAAGAGCTATTTGCATGTTAATCAAGTCAGCATCAGCAAAGCCTCCAAATGCAGTGTACATCAGTTGAAGTTCTCACATAAACAGGAACAGGTTTCTGCCTCATGAATGCTGGAGTGCAGATCCATACAAAACTGAGTCTTTTTGGAATATAATCTTGGGCTATGGCATTGATGAATGAGAGAGAGATGAGTTGTTGAATAAAAGATGGATCCTATCCTTAGATATGATTGTGTTTTTCCAAAAAAACAGTCCAAAGTAAAACACAGAGAAGTTAGCTTTTCTTGACAATACAGTATAGCAATAGATATTAGTATGTTGACAGACACAAGCACCAGAAAAAGGGAAAAAACCCCAAAGTCATTAAATGACCAGTAGGGTTGGATTGTTTGCTAGTTTCATACAGTCCGAAGAGTCATAAATCTACCACTGACTTTGACTCAAAGGGCCTGGGAGGAGCTGTGGAGCAAGGGAGGTTTAGATTGGATATTACAAAAAATTTCTTCTCTGAAAGGGTTGTCAAGCATTGGAACAGACTGCCAAGGGAAGTGGTTGAATCACCATCCCTGGAGGTATTTAAAAGATGTGTAGATGTGGTGCTTAGGGACATGGTTTAGTGGTGGACGTGGCAGTGTTAGCTTTACGGTTGGACTTGATGATCTTAAGGGTCTTTTCCAACATAAATGATTCTATGATTCTATGATTCTAATTTGCTTGGTGTAATACACACAGCCAGCCATATCCTAGGCTGCATCAAAAGAAGTGTGTCCAGCAGGTCGAGGGAGGTGATTCTGCCCCTCTACTCTGCTCTGGTGAGACCCCACCTGGAGTACTGCGTCCAGCTCCGGAGCCCTCAGCACAAATCAGACGTGGACCTGTTGGAGCGGGTCCAGAGGAGGGCCATGAAAATGATCAGGGGGATGGAATGCCTCTCCTGTGAAGAAAGGCTGAGAGAGCTGGGTTTGTTCAGCCTGGAGAAGAGAAGGCTCCGGAGGGACCTTATTGCAGCCTTTCAATATATGAAGGGGGCTTATAAGAAAGTTGGGGACAGACATTTTAGCAGGGCCTGTTGCGACAGGACAATGGGTAACAATTTTAAACTAAGAGAGGCTAGGTTTACACTAGTTATAAGGAAGAAATTTTTTATGATGAGGGTGGTGAGACACTGGAACAGGTTGCCCAGAGAGGTGGTAGATGCCCCATCCCTGGAACCATTCAAGGTTCAAGGTCAGGTTGGACGGGGCTCTGAGCAACCTGATGTAGTTGAAGATGTCCCTGCCCATGGCAGGTGTGTTGGACTAGATGACCTTTAAAGGTCCCTTCCAACCCAAATTATTCTATGATTCTGTGATAGAACCGGAGTCTACACATCCTTTCCTGCAGATATTGTCATAAGAACAGACCTACACTGTCAGATTGGTTGGAACCCTTGGATCCTTGCTGTTGTCAAGACTGTACAAATGTCACCCTGTTCCCAGGTTCTCCTGGAAACAGAACTCAGTGCAGCCCTGGGGATGGCTCACTCCTGTGGTGCCACAGGCAATTGCTACAATCACGGCATGCAGTGACATATGATCTGAAATTTACTTACTTGGTGTGACAGGTATATTGGGTGGGTAGTGATTCCTGTTCCAAAACCCACAAATGTATGCCCAAATCATAGCCCAGCCCAACCAGTTCAAACTGGAACAAGGTGGACCCAGGTGAACAGGACACTCGCTGCAACCTGTTGACATGTCAGGTCTGCACCTAACAGCTTGGCCACTATGTGCAATGGCTTCTCCTTAGGCTGTAGTTTCTACAAAGTGCTCAATATTATGTTTGGTGTCCTTACAGGAGGGGTTAATGTTTTAACTCTTCATTTTTTTCTTTATTAATTTGTCAGAACAAGTCACATGTATTCATTAGTCACTCTTGCGGTTTAACCCGGCAGACAGCCAAACACCACACAGCCACTCGCTCACTCCCCCCTGCCCTCAAGTCAATCAACACTACTGTCATTTTCATCATCTTCTGGTCCCTGTCAAAAACACTACAAAAAAGAAAATGTTACTTTTGTTATCCAGCTCATTCCAGATTAATCTGGGCAGAGATGCACAGATGCAGCCAGGTATCACCTGCCTGGGTGATGCCCCTAGGCAGGCTATAGCCAGTGAAAAATGACCACAAAGATACTGCAGCAAGTACTGCTTCCTCATCTAATCACCTAATCACCTATCATCTAATCCTCTAATCACCTATCTCTCAGTAGGCCTGTACCTTCAAATAGCCACAAGCATCTTCGTCCTACATCCTGGAGCATGCAAAGTATACTCTCATTTCCATTCCATATGCAATATGACACTAATGTTCTTCAGCTAAGCTTCACATTACTTCAGAAACTTCAGAAAAGCGCATGCAAAGCAGTAATTTTGGCATAAAGTCACAGGGGTTACCACCAGGGCAATGATGTGCGGTGTGGATGCAGCCAGTCTGACTGAAGCAGCTGTGAAACACAAGCCACTTTCTACCTCTCAGCCTCTAGACCAAGGCTCTTTACTTGTGGCAGATGAGATTAGGGATGCAGACATGGTTTACCACTTGCAAGCATCTGTAGCACAAAAAATGGTTATTTATCCACGCAGAATAGTCCCACTAATTTTCCATTGTTTGCTTTAGCAGATCATGCTTTTCTTTTTACTGAACTCTGCAGAAAGGGAGATCACTTGGTGGTGATACACTTAGCAATTTAGCAATTTAGCTAAAGATAATTCAAATTCCTCTGAGTGTGGTTCTAGATGTAAACATGAGGAAGTGGGCTTTCTTCATTGTCATAAAGAACTAGCTCTTTCTGTTGTAGATGAAAATTAAAAGGGCAGATCAGTGTGGAGAAAATAAAGTAAAAACAACCACTGAACAGACAAGAACTTCTATTAAAAAAAATCAGAAATGAAAATGCTAAAGCAGTATATACATAGACAATGTTTTAGAACAATGTATTTCAAAGAAATCCAGAGCTGCTGGAGCTCTACACAAGTCTGTATTACAGGAGCAAACAGTTAATCCGTGATTGGTTTTATTTCTGAGGTGTGTATGGGACCCTGGAATCTTTGAAAAAAGGTAGGGTAAAATATACTTGGTGTGACAGGTATAGTGGGTGGATAGAAATTCCTCTTCTACAAAGCACTACCTGTAGTGATGCTCTGAACATACTTTGTATTTTCCTATTTGAAATATAAAATTTGTATTATTGGAATTTCCTATGACTTATGAACTCCATATTTATTTAATAGTTTCTGTCTCTCTCTCTTTGCACATGCATTCGTATCCATATCTATGTTTATATCTATATCTGTACTTATATAGAAATATCTGGAAGGAGAGTTTTTTCAAGATGAAAACAATAACTAAAACCAGGCCTATAATTACATTTTCTTATACATTTTTAAAATACTGTTATTTTCCTATGAATGATCTTGGGAACTACGATAGTCCAGATGTTTTAAAGGATACTATCAATAGTATGGGGCTTCTACATGGCTTCACTGGTTTGAAAAACTGAGGAAGATATTAGCTCTCTTACTTTTACCAAGACAAGTACCTAATTTTTTCATAAATACGAAGAGATACTAGGAGAAATGGGAATCTGTGCAAGTTGGTTCATGAGTTAGTCATTAAATATTTGCAGGCATATTAAGGCTTCAATACTTTGTACATGAACAGAAATTCAGTCAAGATATAGAAGTTAATAAGAAATTTTTGTGTAGTTCAAAAGATTTTTGATTAGTTATTGATAGCTATTGGTGAGAGCCTAAAAGGAATATACAATACATCAAAACATGCCTACTCTGTCTCACCATGATAAAGTTTAGTCTTTCAGAAAATATATGAATGCAATTTGGCTAAAGCATAATCAGGTGCAAATGTTCCCATACGTTAAGAAGAGATAATGGTGGTCTATGAGTTAGTGTTCAGAAACATTAAATATATATATTTTAAGACAAATACAGTTAATAGTAAGGAAAAAAAGGTTCTTATTAACTGTAATAAATAATTCATGCTCCTATATCTTTCTTCATTTCTTTTTAATTTCTTATTTCTCCCTGTATGTAATCCAAAAAATAGATTCTGTATCTTTTTGAAATATCCCAAACTTGTTAAAATGGGAACCAAGAGAATTGATTATGCACGTCTGTAGGGAAGCATAAGGGTCTATTCTAGGGTACTGAGAGAAGTGGATATGGAATCATAGAATCATAGAATCATT
>NW_009185734.1:19051-25269 GCF_000690835.1 Fulmarus glacialis | reverse complement strand
ATTGCAGGGGAGTTGGAGTAGATGACCTTCAAAGGTTCCTTCCAACACAAACTATTCTGATTCTATGATTCTATGATTTAAGTGTTGGGGTAAAAGGGAGGAGATCTATTAGGCCTGGACTTACACTGAAGGCTTTACTCTCTCAGGGCAAGGCTTTAGCATCCTCACCAAGCCTCAGACTTGAGTATTAGGGAGACCTCTGGATACTGCCCCTGCATAGCTGCAAATTAGTACAAGAGTAGCACTGCGTGCAGCAGAGGAGTGGAAGGAGATGCACTGGCAGCACAGGGAGCAGCTCTTGATCTCAAGAACCCTTCATGCCTCCCCCATCCATTCACTGCCTGAAACTGAATCTGTGGGGGTAAAAAACCATTGCCCTACTCCCTGAAAAAAACAGTTAACGAGGTGGTTTTTTCACATATTGAAGAGAGGTCTTGGGTAGAGTGAAACCATCAAAATGCAAATCTCTGATGGCTCAGTTTTCACTGAGAGTAGAATTAATTCTGGGGTGATAGTGCTGAACCACGCAGGCTGAAGAAGGAATATACACTACTCTCCTGGCCCTGCCACTGCTGTCAAAAGCTTCGTCACTGGGGCCAGGCAGTGTCATAGAGGGGCATGGTCACCCGCCCTTACAGGCGTTCAATGAGCGAAAAGGAAGATCAGTGACCCAGAGGAAAGAGCCCATCACAGAATTACTTTTGTGTTTTATTCCTCTTCATATTTTTCCTCATTTTCCTTCCTTCTTGGTTTATCAGTCATTTTCTTTTGGAAAGACCCATTCCAACAGCTTCCTCTGAGCAGCCTGCTGTGCTCAGAGCAGAACTGTTTGTATCAGGTAGGCAATGGGGATCAAATTTTCAGTTCATATTAATCAGCATGGCACCATGGGTTTCAGGGGAACTACACTAATTTATACCAGCTGTCCCTCTAATCCTCAGGGACCCAAGCCATAATTCAATAATCCAGGCTAACCACATCACAGTTACAGTCTTGTCTTAGTTATTACAGTATAAAATTACTATTGGGTGAAAAAATGCGCCTCTAAAACTCCCCAAAGATATAAAATAGCAATAAAATGCATTCCCCATTTATCTCTTCACAAACCTAGAACTTCATTCTGCTTCCAAAGAGTTCTTGAGAGAGGACAAGATAGTTACCACTGTTATCACTGCAGCTTATTTTCAATGTATTTAGCATGTGCAGCATATTTAACATTTATAGCACTTTATGCCAAAGTGCTATTAATCTCAATAGAAAATTGCATTAGAAAGCTTTGAATCACTCTAGAAGTTAACATAAATTTATCTATATTACAGATGTGTACAGAGACACAAAAGAAATTTGCAGAAAGAATAGTATTTTCTACTACATCTTCTAAAGCTGGAATGACATCTCTATTCAATTTAAATTTGTCCATTAGATTGGAACAGAAGTGGAAAAAACCTATATTTTGACTATCATGCTGTATAAATATATGCATCCATACATATATATGTGCACGTACAACATGCACAGACACACAGTTCTGCAAATTTACCTACACTCTCTTGCATATATACACAACATATGCGATAAATGCAAATTTTAATATTCAACCTCTGGACTACTGATATACTAACAAAGGTGGCTCAGCCTGACAGTTATGGGCCAGACACCAGTTTTGAGCCCTGCCTTTCAACAGATTTGAACACAGACTGGTAGAAGATATCTAGATGTTGATACCTGTTCCCAGCATTACTAGTCCACTCCTTCCTTTACGCAGAGGTATAGTGAATACCTTACTGCTCCAAGCGCCTTTGGAAGGGCATAGTACAAAGTTCTGCTGTTAAGGAAATAGTGAAGGACAAGCCACCTCCTTCAGGGTCATAGAAGAAAAGGCAGTGAATTGGATGGAGTTAGTCGGAAGGCTGTACAGTGCAACTAAGCAATACTGTATCAAGTTATTAATTTAAGTTCAGTGCATGGTGAGAGGGAGAGATCCTTTGTAAGAGATCAGTTTACATTTTTGATATTTACACTTTCCTACTACATTTAATTTCCTTATAAAATTAAACAAAACATAAAAGATCTTTCTGTTTTTTTCCCTCAGCTCTATAACTCTGTTTTGTGCACCAAAGAGCTTTAGAGAAAAACAAAACCAAAAACATTCCACAGGAAGGACAACCAAGTGAAAGTCTCTTAGACTCTTAGACTGCAGCAGTATTCACAAAAGATGCAGCTAGGTGCAGAAAAAGATGAAGAAATGTTTTTAGATTCACATGCAAAACACTCCTTAGAACCCTACTTTGAATCCCCTTTGAAAGGGCCCTCTTTCTGTGCTGATGAAAAGTGAGCCTACTTAGGCTAACTTCTAACAGCTAAATCTGTGAAAATCATAGAATCACAGAATCATAGAATGGTTTGGGTTGAAAGGGACCTTTAAAGATCATCTAGTTCCAAGCCCCCTGTCATGGGCAGTGACATCTTCCACTAGATAAGGTTGCTCAAAGCTCCATCCAACCTGACCTTGAACACTTCCAGGGATGGGGTATCCACAACTTCTCTGGGCAACCTGTTCCAGTGTCTCACCACCCTAATCATAAAGAATTTCTTCCTTATATCTCACCTAAATCTACTCTCTTTCAGTTTAAAGCTTTGCCCCTTGTCCTATCACTATAGACCCTGGTAAAAAGTCTCTTGCTGACTTTCTTATAAGCCTCCTTTATATATTGAAAGGGTGCAATAAGGTCTCCCTGGAGCCTTCTCTTCTCTGGGCTGAACAATCCCAACGCTCTATGTCTTTCTTCATAGGAGAGGTGTTCCAGCCCTCTGATTATTTTTGTTACTCTCTTCTGGACCGACTCTAACAGGTCCATGTCTGTCTTGTGCTGAAGGCCCCGGAGCCGGATATAGAGTTTACTCACACCATCTGCAACTTTCATTAATGACAAACAGTAATTTCACTTATCATTTTACTTTTTTTCAGTAAAACAAAAAGTTTTACCAACATGGTTTCTCTGTGCAGTATCCAAACCTGTTTTAATAACTATGCTGAATGTGGGCCACAACATGTGAGAGATTATTGAAGCCAGCTTATCAGATAAACTTCATAGTCAAATCCTGAGTGTAATAAAGTGACATGGAAATTACAACCAGCTCCATTACATTGCAGAGTGCCAATAGTGATAATACGCTTTTGAAAACTGTCCAGCACATTAGAAAATTTCATTGAATTCTGTCAATTCCTGCATACACTTTTTAACATTTCTTTTCACCCAAGTTTTGAACTGTGGGTTTAAAAACTGAAACAACTATTTTGATAACCTTTTAATGGTATAATGCCTGCAAATAGTAACTTTACGAATTTACACTAGTTCTTGCACATCTGCTAGTCCCAGCATAAAAAACCTTGAGAATGAGCTAACTGCAATACTCCATAGAGTTCAGTTTAGCAGGGTAATGGAGACATACTCATAGCAATAACAGTTAGTATAGACTTAACAAGAAGAGCTTCTACAGAGTGGCAGAAATAATAGTAAAGGAAAACAAATTTGGTTACAGTATAGGAAGTACCACAGAAAATGGCTTGGTAGGCTCTGATTGAGGAAAGCTGGCCATCTCCAGATGAGCATATGTAAGCTTGTAATTTAGTAATATATTTGTGAAGTCATGACAAATTATCTACCATCGTGGGAGCCATATCATGCATGAACAAATCCAGAATTATTCAGGATAGCTATAAAAAGGAAGACATTTTGCTTCAAATGCTTTCCCTCAATTTTATTGGCAATTATATATGCTGACCTGCAATAACCTACTGCTTCTTGGCCTACCTTTTCTGTGCCATTCCCACAATAAATTCCTTCCCTACTCCACATAGAATCATAGAAACATAGAATCATTAAGGTTGGAAAAGACCTCTAAGATCATCGAGTCCAACGGTCAACCCAACACTATCATGCCCACTAAACCACGTCGCTAAGCGCCTCATCTACACGTCTTTTAAATACCTCCAGGGATGGCGACTCAACCACTTCCCTGTTCCAATGCTTGACAACCCTTTTGGTGAATAATTTTTTTCCTAATATCCAACCTAAACCTCCCTTCGCGCAACTTGAGGCCATTTACTCTCGTCCTATCGCTGGTTACTTGGGAGAAGAGACCCACACCCACCTCGCTACAACCTCCTTTCAGGTAGTTGTAGAGCGCGATGAGGTCTCCCTCAGCTCTAGGCTATCAGTCCCTGTTCCCTCAGCCGCTCCTCATAAGACTTGTTCTCCAGACCCTTCACCAGCTTCGTTGCCCTTCTCTGGACACGCTCCAGTACTTCAATGTCCTTCTTGTAGTGAGGGGCCCAAAACTGAACACAGTATTCGAGGTGCCAGTACAGGGCCGAGTACAGGGGCACAATCACCTCCCTACTCCTGCTGGCCACACTATTTCTGATACATGTAAAATTACATGCAGTGTAATTTTACAAAACTAGAAGGTTAAATGTTTTTAGTCCTAGAGAGTGAGAACCTATTTAACAGTCATGTATGTTAATTTACTTGGAAATTAAAAAGGATTTTAGCAAGAATATTTTACACAATCATCATCACTGATATGCATGCTTGTCTCCTTTCCAGCTTTCATTAAGTATCCTTTAAGATGCTGTCTTTTTATGAAGAGGAATATCCCAGGAGAAACAAGCCTAAAACAAATACACCACAAAATATTGAAAAACTAAGCTCTAAATTTCAGGAAATGGATATTTTTCCAGATTCTTCTGGAAACAACACAATTGAGAGGATTTTAAAAAACTGTCACATGTGTGCACCAACAAAAGTATGAAATTCAGTCGTGCTCCAAACAAAAAAGCATGACAAATCTTCAAGACCTAATCACTGGAAATGGCCATTCCCCTCTGCTTGGCAGAATTACTGAAAAATGATAGCATGAGAAGAACTAGCAAGATACTGTATACAGCTGGCTATAAAGAAAGTAGTTTCCAGAATGATTTCCATAGACTTCAACGAGATAAAAAGTCTGGCTTGAGAAGAGCAAAGCTGACCGCTCTGAGAATAGTGCTTCTGGACTCCAGTGCAGGAGGCATGGTCCCCCCCAGGCTGAGGAGAGGTCCTAATGGCTGCTCCCCTGATGCACTGCTATGCCCTGCATAACAGATATGTGCATGGGCAAAGGACTCCAGGTAGGACTGTGTATGCAGAGTACATTAGACGGCTAAAATATGCACCTGGGTTATCAGTCAAACTGCCTCTATAACAACGAAGTGAAACAGGCACCTCTGGAGTGCAATTAGACATCCCCCTTGGATGACACACACTGAACTCCAGAAATACCTTTCTCTATGCTAACTGCACAAGGAGTCAAAACAATTAGTTTCAGTAAAAATGCCCACACTGCAAGCATCTGAAGCTGATCAGAATAAGCCAACAGAGTCCTATACAAAGACACAAATCTCAGATTTGCAGAATACAAACTCAGGAAGAATTTGGTAATTTACCACAAGCATGCAAAATCATGACAAGACTTACAACAGAGAATTGGCATACCAAGCACAGTATTCTCTTACCTAACAAGCACCATAAAGGAGGTTAGGCAAGACTTAACCTCTGTGGTACCTGCCCATTTATGTGTTACTACAATACTTAGAGTGTGTGACATTATCTTCCTCCCTGCAAAACTGTCCCACAGACACTTTAGCTTCACACTATACACACATCATTAGTCCCTGATCCTATAGAGTCGCAGGCATCTTCATTAAGACCACTTTAATTTAAGAAAGCTTCCTTAGGTCTCTCTAGGAGACTTCTCCAGATGGCTGTTCAGAACCAGACTCAAGCTTCGTGCATGATCTGCCTTAGTGGGATCCTGTGTCTGCACTAACTATCAAGGGAACTTGGGGAGACAAGTCTCCTTAAAATTAGCCTTTGTAAATATCCCCCCCTAGTGCACACTTACCAATTTCCACAAAGAAGGGTTATGTGCTGTAAGTTTATGTTTTCCAGCACTAACTTTCCCATCTTAACCAGCCCACAAAACTTTTTTTCATTTTATATTTTAAAAATACATCATAATTATCTTCATATAAACTAAAAGCATTCTATAGATTCAATAGAATCAATTTCTTAAAGTGATTGCTTCTAGGAATAGCTAGTTCAAAGCACAGCAAAGGACTGACTGTTCTTGACACAGTTAAAAAAAACAACACAAAAGCTGATTAAAAATATTAT
>NW_009185734.1:0-19020 GCF_000690835.1 Fulmarus glacialis | reverse complement strand
TTCAGCAGCAACGTTGTTAAGTTCAATATCTTTGAGGCTGAACAGGTACAAAAAGACACTTCAGTAACATTGAAATTTGGAAAGTAAAAATTGTTAAAAGCTAAGAAGGTAATCAGGAAAGGATACTAAATTAAAATGGAAAGAAATAAAACCAGACTTAGCCTACAAATACTGACAAAGCCTGAAGGTATACCTAACTGCAAATGGAAAGAACAAGGAAGTGGTGTGAGTCAGTCTGGCTAACAGACAAGATGCCAAAAGTGGCATGAACAAGTCAGATCTTTCATTCAGAATACCAAAATCCTCTTCTAGTGATGTCCATTGAAAAGAGCCTAAACTTCATTTATCCTTATCCACTTGTAAATGAAAAGTTTAGAAGTCCAAAATGCAATACGGAAGTTGAAAGGGAAATAACTGTAAACACAAATAATTAATTCTCCACGTAGATTAGATGCAGGAAGTATATGAGAAAAATCTAGCAAAGAAAAGAACAATGAAAGAAAATCAAAACTTCGCTAGAAAGCAAACCTATTTCATTACGATGCAGGATGCTGGAGAAATGCCTCCTCTTTTCTATTAAGATGACTTATTACAGGTAAAATATTTTGGGTATAGCTGAACTGTATCACAAGATAGTGGAGCTGTGACCATGACAGTACCCGAGTAGGGGGGTGTGCAACTCTGTGTGATGCTACTTGGGTAACTGCAGCCTTGAGAACCTCTCTCATTCACAGTAAATCCATGCCACAGCTGAAGCATGAAGAGAAAATGCACTGAAATATACAGTGTATTAAAGCAACAAGGCAGCCAGCCTAAGTGTCATGTGTCCAAGAATTCCTTGGGAACATAAAAACAACACAGTGCAAATGATTATTACAAGTATGCTGAAGAATGACAAACTAGAAGCTAGCTATAGTGTTGAAGGTTAACTGCAAAGCATCTGAAGACCTCATGCAAAGATCAGTTGTTTAAAGCATTCGTTGATAATATATAATGCAGAATGACTCTCATTAGGGCAAAATCTGAGACTGCACAAACCTACTCTGTTTAACCAAAACTGGAAGAAACTGAGAAACGTCAGAAGTAACAGCCTGAACTAAGTGAACTAAGCCTGAACAGCAAATAAAATCCAATAGAAATTAATGCAAAATCATTCTTTCTATTTGAACTATTCATAGGCCCTACGAGAAACTTAACTAACTGCATAAGTTCAGGAAGGTGGCTTGGTATTGTTGTGTACAGTCCCAAGGGAACCTCTGCAGAATGGGCAAACTTACCCAAAATGCTTATAGAAAATCAGGGTGCCTAAAGACTGTGCCATTACAGGTACTTCAGTAACGAGACACACAAATGCACCCTGAGGCATTCATAACAGTGCCTCTCCATGCGGATTCTCTGATGTCTGTCTAGGATGAAGTTACACTCCCACAAGGATACTAATATTGTCACTCATTTTTGTTTAGCTTTGTATTTTTGAGACTCACTTTCCTTTCTTCAAAGTGACTGAAGTTGGCCCATAGACTCAAAAGTTATTAAGGGGACCACAAAGTCCTGTATAAAATACGACTACCTAAGATTGTTTCTTTAAGAAACCAAACAGTGCTATTGTGAAAACAGAAAACATGCCATCATTTTAAGTACTGTATTCTGATCACCTCTTCTCCTAACAGAGTTCAGAGACTCAGTGATCTTATGTACAAGATAAGCATTTGAAAAACATTATTTTCTCTAGAGGTGAATAAAAAAGAAAGGACATGATAAAAGTACAAATGATTTCTAGTAGGGAGTAAGACCAGGAATTTTCTTCCCTCTCTATTAACAGAATGCACAAGCAAAATTTCAAAGGAGTTGAATGACAATAAATTGAAACCTAAGGTTTGCCTTCAGAACTCCCTGTCACGAGCTGTAACTATATTTGAAGCTATTCAAAAAGAGCAAAACTATTTGCCTTACCAAAATAATCAAGCAAACAGCATATAGAAAGAGAGAAAAATCTAATGATAAAAAGCATAAACCAACTTCTAAATGTCAGAAGGACAAACTTTAGGATTAAATTGTCCCAGTTCTCTCAACAAGGATTTTTTATGTTCGTCTGAAGCACCTGGTTCTGGTCAGCTTCAGAGCTATACTGTCAAAAAGCAAAGACTCACTATTCCCACAATGTGTCAATGTGCCAAAATGCCAAGACTCTTCATGAGACTCCCAGCAAATATATGCTGCCTTACACGTACTACACTTCCCACAGTGGTGACAGGGATTTTTTTTAAGCATTACAGTTTTAAGACAAGACAATTGTTTTAACAAAGGTTGTCATAAACTGCCCCTTCCAGTTGACATTGCTTCCTAAGAAGCAGCAGCACACAGTGTGCACACTCACAGATCACACTTCAGTAGTCACAGGGAACATACCTATCACCATTACATTTTTCTTTAAAGTCCCTGCAGTTTCCTCCTTCATCATTCTGAATACTAAAGCACATCACTGTTTTAAAATCAGCCGTGTCCTCTGTTTTGACCCAATAATGAATATCTAGAAGTTGTTTTAACCTAAAGATCAGAATCCTTCTGAAAAATTACACTTCTCAGCACATTTCTTCTGACTGCAGGAGACACAATAACAAGTCTCCCTTTACCACATCAGAAGGCGCCAAAGAAAGCTTGTATGTTCTGTCCTTAATCACACCCCGATGCAGCACAGTCTGAACCAGAACAACAAGTAATTAACAAATTTTCCTCACATAGCTGAAAGAAACCATGAGATTTATTTTCAAATTTGGAAAAAGAATGCATGCAGGCTGAACAGAAAAGCTAAGGCTTTTTAGCTCTTCTGTTATCTCTGATCTGCATCTTCCCTGACAAACAACTGACCTCGCACCAAAAGCTGGCATCTTCATCAAACGATAACCCATTTAACTAAGAATAGGTCTTTCTCAACCCTGGCATCTTGTGGAGCAGAAGATTTCTTTCTCCTTGGTGTCCTTGACAGCTGTTTATCAAGAGGGAGCCATAGATGCAAAGTGTCCACAGGATTCAGATCTCTCATGTGGAAAACTACATCAAGGAGAAGTGAGTTTGGACTGAAAAAAAAATGGATGCTGTTTATGCTGGGGATGTGAAGAAGTATGTTCTCTAGGCTGCTGCACAGAGACTGAAGACAAGATAGCTAGATAGTGGAGGAGCATAATTTATGTGGAGGTGATACTTCTCAGCAATGAAGGCTCTGAGGACATGGCTGGCAAGCAAGATAGATTTGATGAAGTTGTGCTTTGTTCAAGGGGAAAATATATTTTCAGCATATTGTTAAATGTAATTTGAAACAAGATGTGTGGCTTTTTCAGGCACATCCATTCTTCTAATTTCTTGTCAAATGCTTGTGGTACCATTAGACTGCTAGGAGCTATAGGCAAGGAACATTTCTTGCATCTTCTTTTTCCTTGGGAAATCTGGCACAATGTAAGTGCAATGACCAAAACATAAGCCTTAGTTATGATATGGATCCCATTTTGCCTACAATAGCCTTTCTGAAAAGCTACCATCATTTCTGTGACAAGGAGTGCTCTCTGTGAAGAACTAATTTTACTCTCTAGCTTCTTATTATCACAGAAAGTAGTTTTATGCCATACTGCCAGTACTCATATTTTCCATTACCCTGTTCTTTTCCATGCAGGACAAAAATGTAAATATTGGAATATTTTCTCTATTTTGTGCAAACAAAGCCAATGAAGAACACTGATGGCCTCCAAGGAGGGGGAAGAAAAGTATATTTAAAAATAGCAACTTAAGCTTCTTTCCTAAACTATTAAAATAGACTGTTTTCTCTCCAGAATATTAATAAAAAATGGAAGCTTTAGAAATTCATGACACACAGGCCTAAATCAGTTCATTACAGATTTTTAACATGTGTAACTCATGCATCATTTTTCAGAAGGGAATTTAAATTAAATTGAAATAAGAATGTTGTACTTACTGTAGCTAATTCATCAAATTTGCCAAAGAGCTCATTCAGCAGCTTCACCAGCTCTTGGGCCGTACACTGTGATGCCAAACTAGTGAACCCCACAATGTCTGCAAACAAAATGCTGTAAAGAAGGAAAAAGACACAGAGATATCAGTACAGAAGACATCTTCAAATTCTTATTATCCTCTTTCATAGCACGAATGTGATCCAAAGCACAGACTCAAACAAGCCTTGAAACCCTACCAATAAAGTGGTAGCTGGAACAAAAATGGTAAAGATTCAGACAAATAGGCATTAGTCTGGTGCTGTCAACTGTTGTAGAGAACCCTGGGACACTTTCAGTGCCTATATACCTATCCTATATACCTATCCAGTGTACATATGGCAAAGCACCTCCATGTGGGTTCTCCCATGAGCACTCCAGGAGCACAGAGAACAATTGCTTCTCCTCTTTACAGCTGGGATCTTCTCAGCTCGATTGGTTTCAAAGACAGTTTTTGCACTGGTAAAGTTCCACAGCCAAACTGACAAACCTTGCATGAGGTTTACTAAGTACTGAAAGACAGGAGTTAATAACTTGCATATGGTAGCTCTGCGATGTGGTTTTACTGCTCCTCATGAGGAGCTAGCATCCACAGTGTCAGGCCAGGCTTCTCTGTACTGTGCTGCGTGTCTCAGGTAAGTGTGTGTCCAGCTTCTATCAACGCTAGCAAGGTTTTAATGTCCAACAGTTTGATCTGCCTTAACAATCCCCACCCATCTGTGATGATAAGGGGAGACAGTTGAAAGAAGCACAGATACTAATGTGATAGAGAGAATAAAAATTCTTGTGCAGATCCTGAAACTCGAGAGAGTATGGAACTGTGGTCCTTTTAATTATTTAGATTCCTTCATCTGTTGGCAGAGGCCCAGAACCTGCTGCAGAAACCTAATGCATTTATCTCCAACACCCAGACTACAAATGTCAAACAAGTCTTTATTTATGCAAATGCTAACAAACAGTCCCATGCTATATGTCCTAGGTATACTTGACATAGTGTAAAACTTGGCTTGCAAAATGTAAGTTGAATTAAGCATTATGTACTCCTCTTCCCCTCAACAAATCTTCACTCTATAGATAAAATAGCAGGTGCTAGAAAAGCAGGACTAACAAGTCTGCTGTTTCCCATTCACCATAACCAAGTCTGAACTCTCCCATGAAGCTACAAAAAAGAGCAAATACAACTCCTGATTCAGCCCCTGTTTCTATAATTTCATTTAACCCAGTTGCTAAAATCTCTTGTCCACCACAGCAGGCGAGGTTACATATCCCAGCACAAACCGACTCATCCAAAGTTCAACGGCTTTAATCTACAAAGAAAGCCTCTATGTTGTCATGTTAATCCTTGGGGCAGTCTCCCCACTTTCTTCTCCTTTAAGCATGCTTTATGAGAACATTGCTCAAGATGGCCCCGGTTCAGGGAAACAATAGCTATTCCATTCCTATGCTGTTTAAACGCAACAAAAAGGCTTCTTAAAATAAAACATTCAGCATTTAGTGAATTTTACTAATTTGTGACTCTGCTATCATGAATGTGAACCAACCAAGTGATGGGTAAGGTAAAAAGCATTAACAGAGTACAATAACACCAGCAAAGTGCTCTGCATATTTGCCCATGAAGATCTACTTATTCTCTTAATTCTTGTTTGACAGCCCTAGGATGGTCTTTCTGGAAATTCATTAATTAGTATCAAATCATCCTCCTAAATTCCTTGAAGATTTTCAAATGTCCTTAAATGTGCATCAAGGTCTTTCATACAGTTTGCTTTATGACCCGTTTGCTTTATGACCTAAATTCACATCAGAATTCATACAGTTGAAAAAGACACAGAGGAAAAAGCAACAACTACAATTGTTGCAATCCAACATGTCATGTAGTTTCCAGGTTTTAGTTAGTATGCAGGGGGAGTGTAGATGCTTTTATAACAGCAGCTTCTGCTAGCTTTCCTGCCATTTCACATCTCATCCTTTGCACATTCTACATTTTGATTGTTTTTGTTTTTATTTCGATTTTAAATATGGCAGTCCACATTTTTTTGTGTCTAACCACATTTACAGTAATAGTAATATCTCCCGCAGCACCAACGTCCACTTGAAAAAAATTAGCATTTGGGGAGGGGTTAGGCCTTTAAGGTAATAACAATATTATCTGTTTACCGAGGTCTTCAACAATGAAGAACATACACATACACACAAACCAGAAATGTCCAGTGTTCGTGGAGACTATGTAACTGTTTTAACAACTAACAGAACAACCATTACTCTGCTGACATGTACTCTAACGTCAAAACCTCTCAATTAGTTAAGCACAGAGCACAGGAGATACTTTCATGCACAATTATTCAGTTAAAAGGAAAGTTATTTTACATACGACTACCTTAATAAGTCAGTATGAGATCCTTGCTAATCCTTTAAATATTTTAAAAGAGTATCTGTTAATGCTTAGCCCTCAGCATTTGATTCAGAACACTGGTAATTACACAAAAAAGTGAAGTCCATAAAAGTACCCACGATACATAACTGAACGTGTAATTGCAAATTTAGGTAAAATATGTAATTATTATGTGCTGAGACAAAGTTGTAGTTCAGTTATGTTTGTGAATTATTTCATACTGCAGTTAACTGCATGTATATATTTTAAAGCTAATGGAGTATGTTAGGTAATATGATTACTGATACACTTTTTTGGCATAAGGGTTTTTAAAAAAAATCTAACTGCTTTTTCACAAAATTTGTAACTGCATTAATACAATATTCTTAAAATGTGCAAAGTGTAACTCCCGTGTCTGGACATGGCACAGCAGATGGGGGCAATGCTGTGAGTATAAGCCCTGCCTTTTTTTTAGAGAAACTCTGCTCATTTCTACCACCATGAAATCTTACAACCATAGCAGCTGCTGCATTTCTTTTGAATGTAGGCTGAAATACAAATGACCAAACGTGATTTTTCAGCAGGGATGGTAGGAAACAACCAGTGGATGAGCAGGGCCTTTGCAGACCCAAAGTGCAACTGGGACTGCGAGCCTGCTGCTTCCACAGTCTGTTGCCACTCAGGGATGGCAGTTCTGAGGAGGGTGACCCTCTCTCACACGCATGGAGCTCTGATATTCTAAAAATGGCATTGAAACTCATTAGCCAGTTCATTTTATTTTAGCTAGTGCGCTGACCAATGTTACCTCTTGCACTTCCTCACCTGTCTGTGTCCCTCTGTTGCCTCTTCCCTTACAACTTGGACTACAGGTGTTGTGGGGCAGCACCAATATTTACCCTTTGTTCTATGATATCTAAAACAAATTAGGGCAGCATCTTGGTCTGTGACACGGGGTTTTGACTATGGAGTCAAATCACCCATCTGATGCAATAAACTTTTTTTCCCCTGTTACATCCTGCTCAGGATTTTGGAACGTAAAGGACACAGAAAGCCTTTATCAGGAGGTGGCAAAATCTGCCACAGGGAATGAGAACAGAAAAGAGATTATAATTCTTGCTATGGCCATGAAAATCATAAGGGTACTAAAGAGAGAAATGATAAGATATACAGTGCCAGAATTCCAGTGATATGCCTGAAGTGTTTCCAGGGCCAAACCGTATTTTCAAATATATTCAAATATTTTCAAAGTCCAAGTCCCCACCTGTTTCTCAGCAGAACACAGTTAACACTGAAATTCCCTTTCCTTTGATTTGGATACATTATTCACACAAAAATGAGAGTCTTAAACGTAGGCCATGACTAACATTGATATACTTAGAAAAGTTAAGACAAAGCAACTACAGGAGTTAAGGCACATTAATCACTCCCGTAGATGTACTAATTCAAGAGCCAAGTAGCCTTGGTTCACTGTAACTTAATTGCTAATTGCCATGGAGGTTCACATCTTCAGAGAGGATTAAACTAGGGTTACCTTATTTATGCGTGAAAGAGTCCTCATAATGGTATGGTATACAAAGGGACAATTCACAGTAATTGCCAAGTAATTTTATTTTAAAAAGTATATATTAGCATATATAGAAACAAGGAGTTAGAAGCTACCCATTAACAATTGTTTCTCTTAACGACCATTCAGGGATATGACTCTCCCTGCTCTAATTCTACAGAAATCTTAACGATGCCGCTGGGGCACTCTGGTGAAAAACAAAAAAAAACCCAATCTCAATTAAACTGCAACTATTAAAGAAAGAAGAGAAATGAAAGTGGAAAGAAAGTGAAAACAAAGGACAAAGGTTACTTCTGTTTGTTCAACAGCATAGCGCTGCTCTCTGTGACAAGCGGTGTAAATGTGATGGTTAGCAAGCCTAAATAATTATTGCAGTGCTCAGCCTGGTGTTGCCTCATTGCCCAGAGGCTCAGCAATACTCTTACTCCTCCGTCCCACAACTGAGCAAAGGGTCCCCAGGGAGCTATCATTCTCTTTGCTTGTGGGCTACACCAAAAACTCTGCAATCCTATGCTCTTTGAGATATTCAGCATTTGTCCTGTAGTTTTCAGTCATACCAAGATTTTACCAGTAAGTTCACAGGATCGGGAAGTTTGGCTAATCTGGTAAAAACTTAAATCACTTTGGCTTTTAGACAGACAAGTTATTAGTGTCGTAAGTTACAACAGCATGTCAATATTCTAATTAAATCCTAGGGGGGAAAATAATAAATTATTGAGCAGAGCTTTGTCAAACTTCTGCTCTGCTCTTGATTTTAAAGTCTGCGTGACACCGTTGTGTTGCAGGAGAAGTGCTGTCCTGGGTTAGAGGTTTGCTTGCTCCTAACGCTGCCTGCTTGCTTACAAAAGATGAGAGGAAACATATACTGAGTATTACTAGAGTACAAGACAGCAGCAGGAGACTAGTTTGAAATCTTTCCTTCTGATGGCTTTATTTGAGATGCAGGACAGACTTTTGTTACTGGTTTTCTCTCTCAAGGTAACAGCTACAGTTACGCTTTCCATGACTTAAAACCCCCATCGCTCATGTAGCACCTTCTGCTCACAGCTAATAACTGCTTGTTGGCACAGCTGCACCTGGGTTAGTATTGCCTTTCTTCTTGCAGCGCTCCCAGAGCAAGGCTAAAACACAGTTTTGACTCTAGCTTTTCTGTGGCTATTTTCTGAAACTTTCGACTGGTCTTCCTCTCATTTAGTAAAATAAAATAAGCTTAAAACTACTTGTTTTTTTATAAAATAATATTTTAGTTTTAACTTTTTTTTTTAAATGTATTGATTGCTAGAGTGTAGCTTAAATACTCCCCACTGAAAACACAGCCTGTCTTTCTAACACTTCATAGTCACCTTTCCACAGTTGATAGGAAAACTAGCTTATTTCTGACAGAAAGCTACCCAATTTTTTCGTTAATAATATTTTATATATAAATGGTTTGTTTTAGTTACCAATAATACTAAATGACCTTACAATATGTCCAAAACATTTTGAAATATACATCATCTCAAGAAGTTATTCGCAACTGCAAAAATCACCAAATTTGCAAATAAACTTCTTCAAAGGACTTCAGTTTGCTACAGAACATTTCCTGTTACAGATGCCATGCACTGCATCTTTCCTTCTGATCTTAGAATACGTCCTCCTTTCTTAATGAAACACACCTGGCTTTCTGAAAAGGTAACTTTTTCAAAAAAGCTTGAAAAAACAGTTCCTCCAATTACAGTGTACAGTAATTGCATCTACAATTACTGATGAACAGTTCCTCCTAGGCGCTCCACACACAGACAACATGCCTAAACTCTAATATCCATGTAAATTTAGTATAAGACTGTATGCTCCACAGACTACTGCAACAAAGCATATATAATAGATACTTGTATCTTAATGTGTAAATACAGATTTGTAAGCATTGAAGAGCAGTGGTTTTCTTTTGACTATTTGTTTCCCTCCTGATTTATTAATGACATAGACAGAGGGAGTGAGTGCACCCTCAGCAAGTTTGCAGATGGCACCAAGCTGAGTGGTGCAGTTGAAATGCTACAGGTAAGGTAGGCCATCCAGAGGGACCTTGACAGGCTGGAGGAGTGGACCCATGTGAACCTCATGAAGTTCAACAAGGCCAAGTGCAAGGTCCTGCACCTGGGCTGGGGCAATTCCAAGCACGGATACAGATTGAGGGATGAATGGATTGACAGCAGCCCTGCGGAGGAGGACTTGTGGGTACTGGTGAATGAAATACTGGACATGAGTCGGCACTGTGTGTTTGCAGCCCAGAAAGCTGATTGTATCCAGGATGCATAAAAGGAAGCATGGCCAGCAGGTCGAGGGAGATGATTCTCCCTCCCTACTCCACTCTCATGAGACCCCACCTGAAGCACTGCATCCAGCTCCGGGGCCCTCAGCACAAGACAGACATGGACCTGATAGAGCGGGTCCAGATGAGGGTCACGAAAATGGTCAGAGGGCTGGAACACCTCTCCTATGAAGAAAGGCTGAGAGAGTTGGGGTTGTTCAGCCTGGAGAAGAGAAGGCTCCAGAGAGATCTTATTGCAGCCTTTCAATATATAAAGGCGGCTTGTAAGAAAGATGGGGACAGACTTTTTATCAGGGTCTGTAGTGACAGGACAAGGAGTAACGGTTTTAAACTAAAAGAGGGTAGATTTAGATTAGATACAAGGAAGAAATTCCTTACTATGAGGGTGGAACAGGTTTCCAAGAAGCTGTGGATGCCCCATCCCTGGAAGTATTCAAGGCTGGTCAGGGTTTTAAGCAACCTTATCTACAGTGAAAGATGTCCCTGACCATGACGGGGGCATTGGACTCGATGATCTTTAAAGGTTCCTTCCAACCCAAACCATTCTATGACTGCATTATTCTAATTTTTAATGGAGGTTTCCTAAGGACTTTTTTTAAAGTTACCTGTAGTATTTGATTTGATATGCAAACAGCTATTTCTAACAGCTTCTGGTATAAAATATCTGAACAAAAGCAAAGTGAGCAACCTCAGGAACGAAAGCATTATAAACAGCCATTTCTCTCATCCCTGTCACAAACAAGGAGTTGAGCTGGTTCAGCACAGGCATACAAGTTACATACATCATTATCTCATACTCCTTGACTGTCTGGAGCATTTCTGTGTTGACAAGCCCTGAGTCATCCCTCCAGGACGTTCCGTATTCCTGTTTTCTCCCCTGTGATCCCTGCAGGCAGGCATAGCCAGCACCTGCCCGGTGACCCCGCAGCCGTCCCGCAGCACTGCAGGAAGCTGCTGCACCTGCTAAAACCGAGCGTGGAAAGCCTGTGGCTTGGTTTAAGAGATTTAAGCTGCTTCCCAACTGCGAGTATTGACAGAGCAATCCTTTTCTATGTCACTCTATGGGGCGTTCAGAAGGAGAAATCCTGCCAAGTTACACAAGACATTTAGCAGCTTGTAGGTGGTAAATGTTCTCTTTTAACAGCGCTCCTTCGTGTGCTTTGTGCACTTGAATAGTCCTGCTGGTTTCAATGGAGCCACTTGTATAAACAAATACTGAGCAGAATAAGGAGGGTTGTCTGCCCTGTTTTTTCTTTCCACTTGGGTCATTTGTTTAATTAGAGTACAACTTATAATAAGAAAGGTATTTTAATGGTGCATGCTGCCTCAGAAAGGAACCTGTAGGGTTGTTTTTTTTCCTTAAAGATCAACCATAAGGGAAAATTATTAACAATTTCACCTAGAACTCACTTCAATGATGAAGAAACAAGTGCTCTCAAAAAATTAAAGAGGGCTGTTAAAATGAAAAACAAAGGCAGGGTTGTTTTTACAAAATAGTCATTCATGAAAACTAGTTCACTGTGAAGTCTTACAAGCTCAGAAAGCCTACATACAAAAGCCTGTTCATAGGCGTAATGATCACAGCTTTTTAAAATGTTGGAATGGGTAAATTAAATTCAAAAAATTTTTGAGTTGTGATGCTTTCTAGAAGACAGGACAGATCAGACATATTTGCATATAAATAGCTTGCAGACTGTGCTCTGGCCTCAGACTGGGTCATGATAACCTCTAAATGGCTACGAGGAGTCTTTTTATTGGCAGCTTTGAATCAGGCAGTGTGTTGCCTGAAATTAATCTCTCTTCTTACAAAGCAGCCAGTTTAATTTCGCACTTGTAAAAATTAGGCTAAATGAAATTGCTGTACCAGAGGTTCAAGAAATTAGTAGCAGTTCCATGTTCACTTTCTGTTTATCTCTTGAACATTATTTGAGTTATGGAGCAGAATGGGAAGTTGTCTCTTAACATACCAAGTCAGCCATATCCTCATCCATGTGTGTGTTGAAACAGTTTCATTAATATCTAACGGAGTGGGAAAAGTCCATTTCAAAAGAGACAAAAAACAGAATGTGTTGAGGGCTCCTTACAGGGCATATATTTGAGCTGCAACACAACTTGAAATTACTTAATTGAATTATAGCTGCATGGAGGAATTCAGTCAGGTGTAGTGTGTTTCTACAGTAGCCACTGTACATATATATGTAATCTGTAAATTCCTCAACCCTGCAGGGCCAGACAAGGGATAAGAAAAGGAAATATTAATCCTACATTACTGTCGTGGTTTAACCTGGCAGGCAGCCAAATATCACGCAGCCGCTCACTCACTCCCCCCCGCCCCCCCAGTGGGACGGGGAGAGAACCGGAAGGGTAGGAGTGAGAAAAACTCGTGAGTTGAGATAAAGACAGTTTAATAAAACAGAAAAGGGAGAATAATAATGATAATGATAGAATATACAAAATAAGTGATGCACAATGCAATTGCTCTCCACCCGCGCTGACCGATAACCAGGTAGCGATCGGTACTTCCTGGATCACGCCTACCATTCATATACTGAGCATGATATCACATGGTATGGAATACCCCATTAGCCAGGCTGAGCTGGCTGTCCTGATTATGTTCCCTCCCATCTTGTGTACCTAGCTCAGTCAGTAGGCATGGGAGCTGTCCTTGGACTAGGAGGGTACTTAGCAACAACTGAAAACATCAGGGTGTTATCAACATTCTCCTCATACTAAATCCAAAACACAGCACTAGGAAGAAATTTAACCCTATCCCAGCTGAAACCAGGACAATTACTTAACCTAATCTTAGGAAAGAGCTGTCTCTTCTATGTTACAAACCATACTCCTGAGCATCACAGAAGAGCTGTTCTGTTGGGGGGTCTTCACATGTAAGCTGACATCTGATCCTCACATCCTTCATTGTGACCTTGGCTGGGGTCACCCCAGTAAAATAACACCTATACTGTGTTGAAATGGCTCCCTTACACTATTTTCTTCTCATGAGGCACAGATATTATACTGGTTGTGATCATTTTACCTTCCTGATGCTTGAATTTAGTGTCCTCACTGGGTTCACGCTATAATAATTTTGGATGTGTATTTGCATGTCTTGTTTTGCATATTGCATTTGCATTAAGTTGTTTGTTTCCATTTAAAACACATGCACTCATTTCCTACTGTACAGCAATTCTGTTAAAAAAACTTCACAAGGTAGCAGATATACAAAAAGCCTCATTGCTTCCTCTTTGACAAAAAAAGTCGTATCTTCTTCAAGATCATTGGGTAATATTCAGGTATTCCACACAAAACATAGGAGAAGCAGCAGCATATCTGTAGAATGAATAATTTGTTGGCAAAGGACTGATTTTCATCAACTTGTGACAATTCCTTTTGACCTCTTCTCTGAGAAGGTTCCATAGGTAAGTATATTCTGTTTTAACCACTACCCTTTACACAGTATATGCAGGAGATGATAAAACTTGCCTGGGAAAGATTTCTTGTTCCTTTTTGCACAGGCACAAATACGTACAGTGGGTTGGAATGGATAACAACCTTTTCTTGTACCATTATCTCACTTCCAAAAGTAAGGTGAATTTGGGCATAGTGATCTTTCTCTTTTGACATGAAACTGCTGCTGAAAAGAGAGCTTTGATGGTCTTCAAAAGTTAACAGTTAATGGATTGTGAGAGAGGAGAAAAAAGCAGTTCTGTATGTTTCACTTAATATTCAAATAATGCAAAAAAATAACAGAACTACCACAAAACTGCATTAGGAGAAACCAAATAAAAGGAAGGGGAAAAATGCAAATAAAGGTCATAAAAAGCTGACATAAACAAAATATTCAGAGCAATTAATTTAAAAATATAAAAGCTAAATGAAAAGTAAAGAGTTACAGAACAAGAAAAGAAATATCTCAAGTGGCCAAACATTTCAGATTGTGGACTGTCAGTATTTGTTTCTGCAAAGCTCAAGCGTGAACATTGTGAAAAGGATCTGCTTCTATTGGAACTAAATTATAAAAGTTCAAGCTCTGGAATTGGAGGAACATAGAGGGTTCAAGCTTTCAGCCTTCCTCTGCACTTCTGGCACTTTCAGTAAAGTTATATAGCAGACCTTCCCCAAGTTATGAGCTTGCACATGTTTCTCTTAGCAGGAATTTTTCATTTGCTAAATGTGAGCATTTTGGAGGAGAAAAGGATTTTTCCCCACAAACTACTACAGTTCCCATGGCCCTTGCTAGTTCCTTTGACGGCACTGTGTTCTGCGTAGGAAGCCATCTATTCAGTGCTCTTTTATGGGCCATATTCATTGATGCCCTTAGAACAGTCTCAAATGGAAATATAAAGTAAGTTTTAAACTGGCCCCCTCTCCACACAGAAATCTTCAATTGATGTTGAAGCAGTTTAATGCTTTGTACTGCAGAAAGAAAAATAAAATCCTGCGTACTAAGGTGGAGGTCTGAAGTGATTTCTAATTGAAGAGAGTTATCTGTGAGCAAAATAAATTCCTCTCTTTACTACAGATCTGGGAAGAGCTCATCAAAGTGTGACACAACACTGAGGGTTCTGCCCTCAACGTGGAGATGTGGAGAGGTGTGTTTCCATTCCCTTCTGGAGGTGCAGTCAGTTGCATGCAGTCATTTAACAGCTATTTGATAGTTGGTAAAATACTTACCAACTAATTGATAAACCAGGGCTGTTGTCATGGTGTATCTAAAATATGCCAGTATCTTTTCCCAGTCCATCATTCACTTCTTACAGGGGTATATATATATATCCACTGTAATGTATCCCATTGTGTTTTTCTGGGAGAAGGTAAAGGAGGTAGCTGTATAAATCTCTTATTTTTCACATGCAAGATCTAGTGCTTAAAGACTCTGTTTTTTTTCAGGCAGCTATTTAGAAGACTGACACAGATGGTTTTTGTTGCTGGTGAGGTTTTTTTTGTTGTTGGGGTTTTTTGTTTGTTTGTTTTTTTAACAGGTGAGGAGTGGAAAAATCATGCAATTTACTAATTGCATGCCTACCTCCTCCAGCCTGTCCTTTCTGGAGGATAATGCTCTGACACTTCCAGATATTTGCTGGGAGAAAAAGAAAGCGTTGCAATAGGAAAGATGAAAGTGCAGCTCATTTTCTATTTTCCACTGTGTAGCACTGGGGTTAAAAACTCCAGGAATTTAGAACAACAGAGGGGCTTTCTGTTTGTTTGTTTTAATAGTGGTGTTTTACAGAATGCTTGGTGTGAAGAGGGCAAGTCATGAGAATATGGGAATGGTCTCTTAGGTCTGCCTGGTAGCACTGAACTGCCACTACTCAAAAGAAAAAAAATTGTTTTCATCTCCTTAAAAAGGTAAAGCAGACATCTTATTATTGGCACTGACCACAAGCAGGACTTCCCGGAGGGATGCTGTAGTGCTGTCCTCCACACTGGTGTCGGGGTGGCACTTGCAGGGAGTTCCCCTGCATCTTTCAGATCTGTGGAGCTCCTGGGGTGAAACTCTGGTCTACTGGGACTTGCTAGCAACATCTTGCTGGGTATTTACTGGGACACTATGCCCCCCCTTATCTTTTTTTTTTAATACAGTAGTTGCATTACTGAAATAAAAGGTAATACAGTTTCTTATCCTAAAGATGGTGAGGGGAGGTCTCCTGTTCTCAGTTCTCTTCCCTGAGGATCTTTCCTTTGACATTAAAATGAGACCATCTTACTTTGCCTCCATTTGCCCCAAAAGTACCCTCTTAATGTCAGAGAATGAATTCACCTCTCCAGACAGGGTATTCAGGTTCAAAATCTGTTACGAACTCACATCCAAGCAATGAGTAAGCCACAGCAGCCTTAGTGGTTATGTGAAACACCATTTCATGTAGAAAAAAAAAAAAAAGGGTACTCCTGAGGTTACATTTCAAAAAGATCTCAATGCAAGAGAGGACTCAGAAGCATTATAATCAACCAGTCCAGCTGCAAAGCAATGCCGTTTAAGATGACTACCCGCACTGTAACCAATGCAGAGACCTCTGACACATACAAGGCATAAATGTACTAATGTAATTATCGTTGGCTTGCTTTGAACCTGAATATAAGTGCAACCAATAGTAGCATACATGTATTTCATAGCACTGTGACGGCATAACTAGACACAATTTTTATAAGTATGTATGTAAGCAATGTGATCACCAAAGGGACAAAGAAAGATAGTAGAAGGCACCCAAACAAGAAAAATCTGGCAGGCAGCAGACAAGATAAGCACAAGTGACTGCAAATAGACAGGACATCATCCAAAGATGGAAGATTGGCAAGAAAAAGAAAAAAAGACAAATGGTGTTGGGGGGGGGGTCGACAGCATAAAAGCATGAGGCATAAACAAGGAAAACTAGAGGAGAAAGACAGCCCACGTTGATCTTGAATTCTCTCCTTCAGGAGCTCTCAAGCCTGAATTTGGCAATTGAGAACCATCAAAGACTGTAACCAACAATACTAACTTTACAGCATCAGCTCTGGGGTACTGTACACTTAGAGCTAACTTTAAATTGATTGTTAAAGACCAAGAGTTTTGTAAATGTAGTGATGATGATCAATATTATGTAAGATTTAACCATTAGCAAGAAGTGAACTGCTAATGAATAAATTCAGTAATGTTTAATTTTACAGTGTAAAACTGACCTAATTTGTCAGTCTTCTAAACACTCCCATCACAGCCATCTCTGATTCCCTCACTGGTACAAATGCTTTTATTTGCACCAGCTTAGTCACTAGGAAGTGGTCCTTGCAAATATGAGAGTCAGCTCAATGGGAGATAGACTGAACCCCAAGAGAAGGAACTTACCAGTGGATGAGGGAGAGGAGGAGGTGCTAAGGGAGTTTACTCCTTTGCCACATGAGCACACGGTGCAAATCAAGGCAGCTCTGTGGCATCACTTACTAAGCCTCCACCTTGGTTAGTGCAACAGTGGCACCAAGTAAACCTCTTTGATACTGTTTTTGGTATGGAAGCAAGGCACTTGGAGAAAAAGTAGCTAGAGGCAGTACGATAAAAAAACACCATTCAGATAAGGCCTTTAAGGAATTTGTTTGTGGGGGCAGAGAAGAGTAGCAAATGAGAATGCCCTTTAACAACAACTAATATAAATGAGGGCACTTGCACAAGTCTGTTACTGAACAAGAGCAAGAAGTAGAATTGAGCCTCAGTCAATAACCTCTGAGGAGGAATGCTCATATGATGAGGACAGATACAAATTCTAAGTTTATATCACACTTTCTTTCTGTATTTCCATGCTATTACCCCGAAAATCTATTGCATTAAAAGTAATCCATCTTACTATCAGGAAAATATAAATGCTTAAAAGTTACCACGCAAAATAAATACTTCTATTCACCTAGAACATAATACAGTACAAAAAGAATGACTATTAATTTGAAAAAAGTTGTCTGCCTCTCAGCACCACTATTCTAAGCCATTTATTGATTCACCATTATCTTCTGAGAAGACTATTAACTCTTCCTAGTGGGCCCACTCTCCCCTTCTGCATAAATGACAAATCTTCATTGTACTGCTTGTTTTTTTTTCTCTAAGACCTGACTGCAATTGCACGTCACTGTATTTGTACTAAATATTCTCTGCTTTAAATTATTTAATGGGCTACATCAATCCTACCTAACGTTGTCATGCCTTTGAATGTAAATCTTGTGAAAAATCCTTTCAGGAGGCTTCAGGAAATCTTCCTTCATTTCCATTGCAACATTCCTGGGCAAAAGACTCATCAAGAGACGTTCCTAAAAGAAAATATAAACAACATCAGTTTTGTGGTATAGTGTAACCATTATTCAAAAGTTTTAAATTAGCAAACTAGACAATCATCTCCTAATCTAGACTGCTTCCTGAGAATTTCCACTGCATAAATAATATGAACCATTTGTCTCACACTTCTGCAGCCTGTGTGGGTGTCTTTTTTGAGTCTTCTGCACTATTAAAAAAAAATCAAAAAACTATATAGAAAGGCAAGAGCCAGCTTCAAGAGCAGACAATTGTCCATAATTTTCATTAACATCACAATGCTAATAATAACAACTTACTTTATTGTTAGTAGCATTTATCTGTCTGGGAAAGACTTCCCAGGATCATTTGCTATCCTTTTGTGTGTCCTATTTCTGAATCTAATGAAAGTGTTACATTACAAGGACTATGGCAGCTGGTTATTAAGCAGCGAGAGTGGATGATAGATTTATCCACAGTCTGAATCAGCGGAACAGTAATAAAGGTACAGTTTTAATGGCATCTTATGCAGTGTGGCAATGTCTGTTCCAGCCAGCTCAGTAACAGAATGCATCAGTACAAACCAATGGTTAAACACGTCTCTTCTTGCTATATCCACAGAGAGATTTTTACCATGGGTCACTGACCTGCATAAAAAAGACCTCTAACGTTTTGGATCTTGTCAGTATTGACTATAAAGCCCTATGTAGTTTTTCCACATATTCTGGCCCATTCACAGGTACCACCTGGAAAACTTGCAGCAGGTGTTCTTAGGTGTTGTAAGGTGACCTTAGATACCTACTTAAGTTTTGTTTTCACACAGAAAACACAGAAAACACTTGCCATTTAAAATGCAGTTCCAAGCTTATCCATCAGACCTGCTAGCTTCAGTCATGGCAACCGTCTGAACGAACTCACATAACCACATCCGATCCGATTCAGGAATCCCAGGTTCCAGAGAACACAGGGAAAGGCTGGATCAAGGAAGCCTGGATCAATTTCGCGAAGGCGAAAGCGCAGGGAGCGAGA
>NW_009185733.1:60763-115192 GCF_000690835.1 Fulmarus glacialis | reverse complement strand
GTTAAAAAAAATTCATATGCAGACAGGGTCTTTATGTGACGGGCAGGGCAGAAGGGCTGTGCATCAGTTAGCTACAGCCCTGTCATGTAATGTGGGATCTCAGTGATAACAGTGGGAATAATGACTTTGCTGCTTCTTAAATCCATGCAGGAAGGACATTTTGAACTATAGGATTTAACTATGGCCACTTTCTTTGACAGAAGTTGAACATCAGCAGCATTAAGATGTCCTGTCAGCAGGCTTGGGGACCTGTGAATACAGGGAGGAGCAGGGAAGGCAAAATGAAACTAGTGTGATGCTGGGTCCTGGGAACTGCCACTGCCCAGTCCATATCACAAGGGAAGGGAAAAGTGGACAGCTAGTCAGTTGCTTTACCTGCCTGAGAGTCCAGGCTGGGTTGTAGCCACCACAGACCAGGAGAGGTTTGAGCCCCAGACCTTTGCCATCTACTACTGTTTGCAGGTCCAAGCGGTGCAGGACACTTGAGGGATTAATTTGATTTGACAAGTTATTTATAGACTGTAGTTTTTAGTATTTAAAATCTTATATTATAATTATAGACAGGGAAGAAGTAGGGAACTGTGCCTTTGAAAAGTCCTGGCATGCACTGGTTGGAACTGGATGTTGTGTTATGCCGAACTTGTGCTATGGGATGCTGACCAGAGGACTGCAATATCCCAACAAGGAGGTCTCTGTGGGCCTCCTTGGCTCTGGCTGGGCACAAGTTTCCCATCACTTTTGAAACTTGTAAATTTCCCAATATTTGAATGATTTTAAAGCACTTTGTCTCAGTAAATCAGCACAAACATGGCCAGTCTTACATTTCTTGTACCCACAAAGTTCCTGTTCTTTTGCAGAACAGGAAATATAGTTTGAAGCTTCCCGTTATTAGCAAGTCTCTCGCAGGACCCAGTGCAAATGATTATATGAGATCACACAAACCCACCAGCTGGACGACAACCAGACTACCGAGTGAGGTTACTGTCTCATACATGCTAATATGAGCAGATGATCCTAAAATTATTATGCAGTTGGTGAGGTTGGCAAGCAAATAGTATCTGCCTTGGAAAAAATGACACATCTGTGCACAACCATATGGCTTTCCGAGTGCTGTGTGTTGTCCATCTACTGCTTGTTCCTTGTCTCCAGTTGAGATATACAAAGACTTTCAGATGCTGCCCTTTCATCCTGAGAAAGCTGATTGCATTCCGATGTCATCTGATGCAGCCTTTCTGGGTCACATCTTGCATAGCAAAATTTTTCATGGCTTTATTTTACCAAAAGTATATAAAAGCAAAATGCTTCATCAGTCCATTATTGCTGGCTCTGTCATAGCTTGTGTTTTTCATAAAGAATCCTCATGACATTTTGATAGTACAGGAGACAGAACTGGCAGCTGTGGTGCCATTCCTCTCCCATTCCCTTCAGCCATCGTCTGTTTTGAAATTCAAGCCGTTGCCCTGTACTTTGCATCAATGCAGCTCTCATGACGAGAGTACATAAGATTTGCCTTTTTCTGATGGATTTATCTCATGACTTCAACAATGTCTCTGCAGAAGAGAAGCATGAATAAATATTTATTTATATATCTTTATGAACAGAAAAAGGTGCTTGTGTGAGGGTTGGCTGCAAACTAGGCATTAAGTCTTTAGAAGTGTTGGGGCTGCCTCTCTTCAGATCTTGGAGAAAGCATTAATTTCCCTCTTGAAACATATGCTGAAAGGCAGTTTTTTGGTTTATGGAGGAGGTGAGGAGGTCCAGAAGAATGCCAGCTATTTTTTGGGAGTGCAGAGCCATGCTAAAACTTCTAGTCACCTGAGGAACCGAGCACATACATCTGTTCTGGCTACGTGTACATGATGTGCAGAGTGTTGCAAGGGAAATAGTTCCCTCCATTGGTGCTCCAGCGCCTTCATGTGACAGTCACTCACTTCAGTTCTGTCTATTCATAACAAACATTTTTTTTTAGTTCCTATAAAAAGAGGGAGAAAGCAAAAGTGATGTAGTGATGAATTTTGCATTGAAGTGCATGAATTTATGGATGAAAGCTTTCTGTCAGTTCAAACACACTTCAAATGTGAATGGCAGATTTCTTCACTTGCCTGAAATACTGTTCTGGAGTTGGAAGTCAAGAATAATTTTATAAAATTCCCTGTTTTAAATTACGTATTTAACTGATAAAAAAGATACTGAGTCTGAAATACCTATAGAGGTTCAATTTTTTGTGTTGTTTCCCAACGTTTCACTATTATATGTTTACTAGAAACCAGAATGTATGCTGTAAACAAAGTCCGTTAATATGAAGAGTAAATACATTATCTGCTCAGAAACGAGACCGAATCGGGCTTTGACAAGCTTTCTTTGCTTTGAGGATCTGGTTCTGCTCCCATGCAATTCAGTGGCAAAACTCCCACTCATTTCAGCTATGTAGGACCAACCCCAGAGACAAGAGAGCAGCAAAAGGCTTTTACAAAACAATGGAAATATGATGAAGAGAAATATCAGGACACTCAGCTGGTCTCTTAGTGAATGGAACAAAAACAACAAATGAAAGCTTAATCTTTCAGGGAAAAAAGTCTGTTTGGAAAAGGATGCATTCAGCAAAAGATATCATGCTCAACAGGAGAAAGCTGTGCATTATGGAAGAAAAACTGTCTGCTGAAAGTTAGCAGGACACCAATATCTGGGAAGCTGAACTTTGGAAATGAGTGTGCAATGCTCTGAACACTTCCTAAGAGATATGGTGGAGCGGGCAGGGTCTGAATGCACTCATCTTTTAGGATGGAGTCCTCTGTGGCTTTGGGAACATGTCAGGTAGTGCCTGGGAAAAAACAGGAAGCTTGAGGAATGCAGTGAAATTTTTTTCTTTCATATCCTGTAAGAGAAATTTTTTTTTTTTTTACCCTGGTTGTTTCTAAGGTCTGTTAAAGCTTGTTTGTTGTCAAAGAGTTTCCTTTGTTCTGCATCTTAAACAACCCAAAACAAAGACCTCTTGTTCCTTTTGGGAACCTATTCTCCTCTCAATGCAAAGCAGTTGTGGGAGTCCAGTTTCTGCAGACTTCCGAAGTGGTTTAAAACAGCCCCAGACATTATGATCCTGGGTATGCTTTGCCTTCTACGTTCTAGAAGGGGGGAAGGTGTTATTATTGCAGACAATTTAAAACCATAACAAAAATGTGGGCTCCGGTTTAATTTGAGAACGGAAAGCGAATGGTATTGTAAAGCTTAATGTTTATAGGAAAGAATGCTTTTCCTTTTCAGCCTTTTTCTTAAGTCTGAAATTTGTAAGAGGAAGTTCAAAGAGGATATACACATTAGTTCCTACTTGGTTATTTTCCATATGTGAGGTCAGTAGATTTCAGCGGATTAGTTCAGGTTCCTGAACAGCTGAAAAGTTTCGAAATCACCTTCCTGAGGTTTTAAAGTAGGGTATTATAGTTTGCAAAGAAAAAGATCAGTTTCAGCAGGCTTCCTGCATTGCCTGTTTACTAAGAAAGTGAGAGTAGAGAGGTCTGAAACAAGAGGTGAGTGTAACCAAAATAATTTACAACATCTTCTAAAGCACATCCATTATGGCAATGATTTAAAACTGGTCAGGTTTTTTAATAACCAGCATACCTTTCAATAGCCTTGAAACACTACCTCCTTCTACACTGCTGATTACAGTTGAAACCTTTTTGGGAGAGGATGATTTATTGTTTCAAGGCAATTTTCAGTATATCTAAACAAAAAGCCCAATTTAGTAGAATGTGGTTTTGTAAAGAAAAACAGACATAAATAAATACATTTAAAAACAACTAGACTGACATTGTTATTTTGAAATATTTTGTACATCAACATGTAAGTTCTTCAGTTCTACATAGTATTTTCTCTCAAAAGCAGCAGTAATTAATCTAATGTTGTGAGGTCACAAAGCAATTTCCTCACAAAGACTTTGTTCAGGTTACTAGAATTGGAAATATTCACTATTTGGGTTCAAATATGCATTTCCCACCTTCAGTTCAGAAGTGAACTGAAGTTTAAGTGAAGGGTCCTGATTTGATATTTACATTGGTTTTTTTCTCCAAATCTGTAAACAGAAATACTTCATATACACGGGTATGATAGAGATATTCTCAAGGGAAGCTTTGATTTAATGTATCAAATAGTTCATTTCAAAATAATTATCTGAAGGTTTTTGAAAATGCTGAGGCTGGCAGAAGTTCTGGGGATGTGTTCTGTAAATCGGGCTCTTCCCACTTGAAAATATTTTTGAACTGACCTATAGAGGAAAAGGTGAGGTTTGAAAGGTGCAATTTGGGTTCGAAATAGCTTTGAGTGCTGAGCAGTGTCTGGTTCTGCTCCAGGAAAAATAGGTGCTAAGTAGCCTCATTTATCAGTAGTTGGTTAGGAGCACTATGTTTATGACATTACTTTCTTTTAAGGCCTTTCTTTTAAGGCCCAGTCTCTATTGCAATTTTCTTCTGCACGTTGTTCAGTTTCTTCTAAGTAATTTTTTGAGATACCTGACATCCATTCTACTGGTATACAGCACTATATGCTGAATATTTGTAGAAAGAAATGTACTAATTTGCAATTAATATTGTATTATCTTATAATTAGTTTATTCGTTAATATACAAACAAAGGAAAGGAAATTTAAAAATTCTTGTTAATCTTTCATTTCAACCCAGCGGCACTCCTAAGGATATAACTAATTTGAAACCGGTAAGCCTACTCAAGGGCTTATTGTTAAACCTGTAGTTGAGAATCTTTCTGGACCAGGGTTAGGAATGGTCTCTACCTCTGGCAAGCCAACCTTCTTTATGACCAGCTGCGCAAATTTTCCACCTGCACAGAAGTCCCATCTGATGTTCACTACCTCCACAGCACAACTCCTTTGAACCTATATAGAAGGTATGGCTAAGGACAGGGTTTGTTTTTAAATGTCATTAATATACAGGTCTATGCATGTCTATACAAGATACACTTAAGCATCATAAGGAATTTTATAAATAATTCACAAGTTGTACTCACCTCAAATCAGAGAATGTATTATTGGTGTTATATGTGCATAGGCACCTCAGTTCCATATGAGCTCTAGGCCACTCTGTGGTAATAAATTGTAGTTTATTAATTGCACAGTACAATCCAGAAGTGCCATTTAAAAGAGTTCTTGAGTTATTTAAATTTCTTGCTAACAAGAGTTGAAATGTACAGTCTATAGAAAGCAAGGGGCAGAAATCCAGGTGTACCTCATTCAGCAGGGAAAATTGCAGCTTATTCCTTGTCTTCATAGGATAAAATGTATTCCCCAAATTATGCCTTCTCTTGTGATCATGCAGTTCATTTAACTGTGGACAGAAATAGCAAGAATTTTCACGAATTTATGTCTTTTGAAGAAGTCTTAAGTCTTACTAAAATCTCAGAGGTTTTACACAGGAATTCAAATTCTACCACTTCAGTGGCAGATTAAACAATCCTTTCTTGTGCTGGGTTTGTTTGCATTGTTTCCAGTGACACTGCTAAACTTAGGATCGACTCTGAAAATGAAACTAAGAGGTGACAGTGACACTAAGTTTAGTCTTTTTTCTTTTTCTCCTGTTCCTTAATGACTTCTGCTGAAATGCTCTTAGTTCACAGGTAAAAAAGACTTTCCTTGTAAGAGCCCTGCCAGTGTGAAAAATACTGCAAAGGCAAATATAGGAAGTCATGGGCAGCATTTACGTTCCGTGCTTATGTTAGAAGCTGCTCTCCCAGTGGAGAGTGGAGTGAGAGGAGCTCACTCAGTGGAGTGAGAGGAGCTCCTTCAGTGGAGTGAGAGGAGCTCCTTCAGGTAGCAATTCACAGCACCTATGCTAAGACCTTGCTTTGTGAAGCTTTCCTTAAGCTCTTGCTCCTCCTGAAGGAGGAGTGTCCTTGTTTCCAGGAAAAATGGTGATGATTGTCCCACTGTCCAAACTTCTGTCCACTTTCTTCCAGCAAAGGAAGTGTTAGATGACAAAGTGATCAGGAGCGTAGAGCAGATTGGAGCCTGGAGCAATGCAGTAGTGCTGCTTCCAGTGACTGCAATCAGCTTTGGATCAGGCCGTGAAACTAACCCAGACAAAACCTCCAGGGTTTTGTCTTTGCTCAAGCAACATTTGAATTGGCTTCACTCACAGAGGAATTAGGCAGTTGGTTTTCCAATATATGTATTTGGAAACTTTTCTTTGAGGATAAGAGATTAATGCAGAATATCTAAACCAAAAGAAATCAATTTCCAGGTCAGTGTAAAAGATATAAAAGTAATTTTCTTCCCAGTTCCCAGCTTCATCTGTACAAATGTCACATCATTGGCCCAGACAGCAATTTGGCCAGCCCTAGCACGAAGCTCTTTTTTTAAGAGTGTACTGCCTCTCCACAGTTTCCATTCTTTTCATAGAAGAGAACAGGTTTTTTGTGTCATTGTTGTCATCAGAGGAAATGGCACCGGGCTGCAAAATTTATAAACTAGTTTCATTGATTCGGTTTTTTCAGTCCAACAGCTGTCTCCCAGCCCCACTCTCCTCACCAACGTCAGTGCTCCCGTCACTCCAGTCTTCAAAGAAAGATAAAGATATCTCTTTTCTAAGTAAGCATTTTGTTCCAGGGGATGAGTGTGTACATAGGATTCTGTCCAATTCAAATCAAGGTTTCACCTTGCATAGGATTGGCTCATCTGTATAAACGCAAGTGTCGCTGAGAGAGAATAAAAAGTACTCTATGGAATATGTCTTATGAGAAAAATACATTTCCCAGCATAAAAGAACTTTTAAAAAATGTTATTTTTCTCCAAAACTTCTTCATAGAGTCAACAAAGAAAGGCAAGTTCAGCACTAATACTCATGAAATTTATAGCCCTCTCTGTTCTTAATAGTATATTGAAAAGTATAAAGCTACTGGACTAAGTTATCCAGATTAAAACATTCCTGGATAGAGTAAGTTAAAAAGATTGATAATTAAAGTTATGCCACTCAGCTATGCACTACTCTAAAATGCTGCTCTGTTTTCTTTGGAACATGGTTTGCAACACCAGTGATGTATGATCATTAGAAGATTTGACATTTCTCTTTCCACATGGTTCTGTTGGATTCCAACAACAGGTCATAGTCTGAGCACATTTTGAACCTTTTTTATGAAGAGAAAAGCTAGATAAATTGTGCACTGTATTCCCATCTAATACAAGTGTACCAGGCCAGCTTCTCCTCTACTTATAATAGATGTTACATGCCTTTATTTCTAAATGGAGGACTGGATGGAAGAGACTTAGGAGGATTAGGTCTACATTAAGTTAAAAGATTTCCTCCTCATGATGGAAATGTTGAATGTTTGTGCACAACCAAAACAGAATTCTCCTAAGAGTGAATCTTTGGGTTTCCCTCCCTTGCATTGGAACTTAGGCCACTGTAATGTAGAGCTGTACTGTATTATCTGTTATGTTAAAAGCAAAGGTTCAATCTAAAGAAATGTTTCCTACAGTTTTTGAAGCAAAATTAGTTTGTGTGGAATCCAAATCCAGAAAGAATATTGCTTAGGGAAAATAGGCACTTTTTGTACACTTCTTTCTTCATAAAACTCACTGCAGATAACAAAATTTCGTTGTCTGTCTGCATTTTCAAAGTGCATTAAAGTATTTCCTGCCTGTACTTAAAATGTTGTTTTATTACTTTTAAACTTTCTACAACTTCTAAATCTTGATTATAACTTCAGTTTCAAACTTTGCTAATTGTTCTAGATAGTTTTTAGATGCTCTACACAACCACTCTGTTACAAACATTTAAATCATGTTTACATGATCTACTCACTCCACATACAGACCACTTTCATGTGAAAATTCTTAAATTCTTCCCACTGGAAATTAAATATTATCTTTTATGTTGTTTCTTTATAAGGTTTGCTTTTTCAAATGTTTAACTACTGCATATGGTAATAATATAAACCATCATTCACTTATCACAAATATTCATGGAAAATCTGATTCTGTGCTGAGCTGTATTTTGTCAGAGACTTTGGTAAATGTTAAATTTTGTTTTCTTAACTGTAGCCAGGAAAATTAATGTCCACTTTAGAAATTTATTTGGAAGATTTGCTCCATGAATTATTTTTTTTATCAAATTTCAGACATTGTAATTAGTTACTGATTAAACACTGCTATGCTACTCATATCGGCATTTACTATTTCAAACAGCCTAGAAAAACACAGTAAATTTATTTTAATTAAAAAGTTAGCTTGACATCTCCCTGTATCTGAGGCCAGAACACACTAATATACAGACAATCTGCCAATACTGATTTTAGTAATGATTGGTTTTGATTCTTCATGTTCTCACAGGGAGACATGCATATGAACTAGGGGTAAACTCTGTTTTTTTGCATTCACGGTGTTTAGCACGCATGTTCAGCAAATAATTTTACAGCTTTTGGTAAGACCTTGGGAAGTCTTCCCCTTGTATGATATCCTTATGCACAAAAGCAGGCTCTCAAAGTCAGTGGAACACTTGTTTGTATAAAACTTTTTGGGAGCTTGCCTCAGGGGGAATATAAGGACTAGCTACAGCCTGATAAATACAGTAGCTTGAGTTTAATAGCTCATCCTTGGACTGACTTTTGGCAAACTGTACGATTGACTGTACTTATTTTCTTTCTTAAGGATGCTGAATTCTTGAAGAGCTTGAAGAGCATATTTTGGTCTTTAAGGCAATGGTAGCTTGCAGAGCCCATAGCACCACTCCTTGACTGCTTGAAATCGGCATAGGGCAGTGGTGCTTTACTCCGAATAAGAGCAGCTGCTGTCTTGTTTTCTCTGTCAAAAGTCATGAGGAACGATACACCTGTGACTAACTGCTACTGATGGATCTGTCTGCTGGAAAGCTACAGGTGAGGGGTGAGCAGAGATATTTGCTCTAGCTTCAGAGGACAACCATGTGGATGAGTTATATCATGCTTTAAAAGGGACTGCTTGGGCAAGGGCATGAATACACTTCAGCAGTGTTTGCTGGAGAAACTACTTTTTCCCTGCTCAGAGCTGCTCCTTCCCCCTCCTGCTGCAGACAGTTGTTGCCTTCCCTTCTCTCTGCTGGTGGCAACTCTGTAACGTTTCATTCAACATTTGTGAGTTTAGCAGAAGACCTACCGTTGAAAGTACTTCAGCCTAACCCTGATTTTCTGCCTCTGTAATCTCTCCAACTAGAGATGGCTATCAGCTCTCCCAGTGAAAGTTCCCATCTCAGTTGTGGTGTTTTGTCAGTATCCTTCTTCTCATTAATCTCTGGAAAGATCTTGCTGGTAGTCCCATATTTTTGTTTGACCAAAATTGGCAATTCTTACTGAATGGCTGGCATCTCCTTTTTAGGTTTGACTGGAAATAGAAAGCTAATGAAATCTGTGAGCTGTAGAACGGAAGTTTACAATTGGGGAAATTAGTCAGCTTTTTATTAAAATAGATTCAGAATCTTAGATAGGTATTATTTATTGTTATTTATAGACCTAATGGATTGACCAGTTACCTTTGTCCTTGGAGAATCTAAAATGCACAAAGCTGTTAAAGAGCTGTCACATTTCTCTCTACAGGTAGTTGCATTTCAGGTGATAAATTCTTTTAGACAAGGACTTGATCTTCATTACATGTATTTGCGCTGTGCAAACAACATGCCACAATTTAATTCATCTGTTTTGTGGAGTGTTTTGGAAAGCCCTTGTGAAGTGCCTTATTAGTATAAGATGATGATTTGTTTTTACGGCTTCAGTGATGTTTATTTTGCTGCACAGGGGCTGTGTGACATAATGGATGTCACAGGCCCCCTTGCAGCTTTGTGAATCCCTAGCACTAGCCACTTCCTCGGGACCTGTATGACATAAACAGGAAATAAAATTTTGGCTGGAATTTAATTTAATTAATAACATTAAACATATGAATAGTTCTCTTGAAGTGTGTGGAAATAAACTTGTAAACATGCTTAATTACCTCGCTAAAAGAGTTACGTTACTAAATCGATTACTTTAATAATTCTGTGTATCAGGAATAAAAAGAACAGTGAAGGTGCCCTTTAAATGGATCATGTAGCACCACTACATGTGGAAAAGGCGGGGGAAACAGCCAGGCTGAAAATGTAGCCAAAGACAAAACATTCCTCCGGTAATGTGTGGTAAATGTTAGCTGAAGGTATTCAGCACCTCACAGGATCAGGCCTTGTATGATTAAATTGTTCTACAAACCCATGGTAAGAGATCCTTAAATAATAAAGTGAAAGGGGAGAAAGGAAAGTTGGGTGGGAACAAAACTAACTCAGTGCATTAGAAAGTTTATTGTTTGAGTTCCCAGTATTTAACAGCTGGGTTAGCAGTGCGGCGACTGAATTCAGCGGCGGTGTTGTTCTGGCTGGTTATTCGGTGGGAATGTCGACCTGAGCAACAACACCGTGGTATGTACAACTCAGGTCAGACATGTCTCTGATTTCTGACCACTTTTTCTCTTGGGTAGTTTTTATTTTCTTCCCAGAAAATATGGTAATATTTATTCAATCTTGTGGCAGTCTTGTACTGCTTATTCTAATGCCTCTTGTTGAACCTGACCCACACGTTATCCCTTCGTGTAAATAACTTATTTAGACCTAAGCCCTAAACCCTCTGTTCAAGGCTGAATGAGCTGGACTGAAGGAAAACAATATGTTCTCACATGGAGTGGAGCACAGAACAAATGTTCTTTGGCCTCGAAGCAGAGCTTGCCATGCTGGGTAACCTTGTCTTTAATGGGAGAGTGCACGCACAACTTGTCTCCCATTTCTTCCTTTCCAGGGTCCTGCGAGGAGGAGCAGCGCCGTGCCAGTAAGCAGAGGGCTGGCGGGGCATGTGGAGCTTCGGTTTCTCTCCTGTTCTGCAACATCGTGCCTTACGTGTTGGCAGTGAACACATGATGTTCACCTTTTTCTAATGTTTTTCTAATGCGTGGGCTCATGAGATGGCAGAGAGTGAGTGTGACTCATCATTTCATTCCTGGAGGTTGTTGCCTATGTCTCTGATAGATCTGGGTGTGAACTCTTGGTATAGTCGTTACACATGGACAGCCATGGACAAACCACTCCATCTGGGAGTTTAGCAAAAAATCAGAAAACAAGGGACTTGTTTCGAACAATCTACAGGAAATTTATTTGTCCCCTGTGAGAAATACAATCTTTGTAGAGAGGATGGATGATAGATACTGCAGTTTGGGTTCTTTCAGCGAGGGAGACTTTTTTCCCACAGAAATGCAGAAACAACCTCTCTCACAGGTAAGACTTTTTTATAATAGAAACAAAAAGAAAAAACACATTACAACCATTTTGCAGCTAAACTTTCTTCCCTGTTATAAACTGTAACTTTTATCAAGCCACAAGCAATGCAACTTGGAAACACTGGGCAAATGCAGTAATGTTATTTCTACTGCTGTGGGGAAGCCTGGAATCCCCAGACACAATTTAGGGCTTTTTGGTCTAGACACAATACATGTACACAATAGAAAGATTATTTCTCTCTCTAAATAATTACCTCTTTATCAACTTCATAGGAAGAACATTCCGTCAGAAGGCAACCAGATTTGAGTGCTTGTTCTGCCTGTATCTGCATGTTAAATGGTGTGAGAAATTGCCAAGTAGTGACATGATAAATATACAATTCAAATAATACACATTCATTACATTCATGCTATTCAAATATTTTAGGAACAAATAATATTAACTCCCAGTTTATTGTGAGTCATCTGATTCTTGTGTATTTTATTCTAAAACTGTTCTTTATGAAAAGGTGATACACACATATCTTTATGGTTTCTAATAATCCCTTTGCAAGTGTACTTAAGCTTTTTAAAATAATCATAGCAATCTGAATGATTTAATCATAAATATAAATGCTCAATATCTAGATTCCTAGTATAGCCGGAGAAGTTAACAAAAGCATGCCCTCTAGAATTCAGTATGATATTTTGGAAGGTTTACCACTGAACCCTTGTGAGGTGACACAGACCTTTGAAAACAGAGAATCATTGGCTTGATGAAACATACTGCCATTGACTTGGGCTAGCAACACACACCTATGCTGAGTCATGGCTGAGAGATTTTGAGATAATTAAACTCATCATGAAGAAGAAAAATGCTCTTAACATGTGTGGCAGAAGGCTCAAAATGATGCAGGCTAATATATAAATATACGGCAGAAATATGAAGAGCCCTGTGGATTATATGGAAATTTAAATGTTGTAATAGCTGTAATAGCTGCTAAATGACGATTCAGCCTAAAGATTTTGGGCAAACAGCAAGAGAATAGATGGTGTTTATGTGAAGCATGCAGTACATTAAAATGTATGCTTATCCAAATTGTGGTCAGATTCTTACTATAAGAGCAAATTTGATATGTCAATCTCTTTCACTGCTGGCATTAGATTTTAGGGAAAGCTAGACATAAACCAGGTGTCACTATTTTGGTTTATGTGCACAGATCAAAATTGCATTGTAGTTTGTCATCAGCCCAGTGACTTCAGATGAATGCTGGCAGCTCATAAGGACTGGAAGTGCCTCTGTTGGTTTCCTTTAATGTTGTCTACAGGTGAATCAACTTCTGAATATTACATGTTCCATAAGGAAACCAATTGCATCTGTCAGCCATTAAATGTCCTCAAATACATATAAAGATACATCTTGAACATATTAGTCCATCTGCATGGAAGCAGGTGTCTACTGAAAAAAAAAAACCAAACCACAGGAAGAAATCTTGTATATTGTATTAGATTCCTTAAAAATGTAAACTGCACCAGTGAGACCAGGGTTCTCTCTGTTTGGAGTCCCTTTTCTTTCAAGATCACAAAAATCTTCTAATTTTATTTGATAAAATAGTATATGCTGAAAAGATGTATTTGAAGTCATACAGGCCTTTAAATAAAGTGAAAACTTCAATTAACGGTCAGGTTCTTTATGCTCACAACCTGAATTTGGACATAGTATTTGGAAGTGCTGGGATATGCCTCCAGTATAAACATATGAAAAGCCTGATCCCTGACATGTACTGTTTCATGCTTCTAAACATTTCAAAAGCATGGTCAGATGGCATATTTGGTGGAGGGGAAAGACTTTAGCTATTTTTTTTTTTTTCTGTTAAAAGTACTTTTTTTGGTGAAGGAGCAGAGCCTTGTTTCATTGCAAAGGAAAGGAAAGATCCAGCCAAAATGCGCCAAGGTCGCGTCTGCTGGGTGAGCATGCAAAGCAAACAGTGGTGCTTTGGTTTTACAATCTCAACCCATCTTGCAGTCTCAAATATTCTTCTGTTTTCATTCCTTCTCAAAACCTTCTCATTTCTGTCATGGTGGGCCAGCCTCTGCTTTCCTTGAAGTGAAACAGCCTGCATTCAGGAGGAAAGCTGCTTGCTCTGCAAAACGATTATCTGCAGCATGGGATCTTTGGGGTCTGGCTTACCTGTTTTGTTCATTTTTTTAATAAGGATTTTTAAATGCACCACACTCCTCGCCTCTAGACCAGTTTGGAGGGACCCTTGGAGGAGCCCACAGAGCTTAAGCAGCCCAGTCTGGCATTGCCAGGGGTGGTGGGGGCCGGTGAGGCCCTGCCTTGCTGCCGCGCTCGGCCCTGGCTCCCTGTCCTTCAGGGCACAGGCGGCTACGGGCCCCCGGGATGCCCCTCGCTGAGGTGTCAGGGCTCTGTTCGTTCCCCCTCCAGGGGTCTGACTGCTGAGGGTGCCCTGGCCACTGAGGGTGGCCATCATCCCACTGGGGACTGGGGAGAGGCCACAGACAGGCAGTGGGGAGGCTGGGGCCATGTCCTGCCTCAGCCCCGGGGAGTTGCTCTGGGCTGAGCAGGACCCTCACGGCCCCCTGACACCCATTCATTCCTGGTTTTCCACCGAGGGAATTGCCCTGCATGGGAGCAGAGGGATGGGATGTGGAATAATGTTTACGCAAAGCAGCCAGCTGAGAGGTTGGGAATGTGCTGTGAAAGAGGGGATGCATCATGGTAACCAAAGTGTCCTTTCAGTTGAGAAAAATAGCAAATACAAGAGGCGAGTGGTAGGGCAGAAGAGGCTTTTCTAGAAACATCTGCCCTGGGGACGCGATGGCCAAACCCGAGAGCTCGGCCCTCCAGACCTTGGGGGACACGTTTTCCACATGGGCAGTGGTGGCCACTGGTTCTCTGGTGAAGTAGCTGGGTGGAACAGGGCCTGGGGTGTATCTTTGGAAAGTTAGTTATTTATGTCTGAAATAATCACTCTGGGCTCATTTTCTCACCGGCTCCAGATGCTGATTTATCTCCTCCTGGGTTAGACATTGGGGATGAACCACCCAGAAGTACTAGCTCTTCTACGCTGGCTTGTAAAAGGCACCTTCGGCAACAAGCCAAGAATTGGAGGCCTAACCCTGAGCTGCCTAAATCGAGATGAGGAAAGTCCCTCCGCAAACGATGAAACCAGAGCCTCTAACCTCATTTGAAATAGGGTGTGGATCTGCTTCGGGAATTCAACCCAAAAATTAAAAATCAGCACCAGTCTTAAGACATGGAAAAACAGGACTAAAAGCTGTTGCCCCTGAACTTCAGAAGCATTTTTTTTCAGCTCTCTCTTTCAGCATGTGGAAGACACCACCTCCTGATTTTACTAATGTCTCTTTAAAAAAGCAATGAGTAATGATAGGGACAGAAGGGGAAGAGTCTGGAACAGTTAAAATGTCCTTGGCTGCCTTTCTGCCACCTGGGTAAACTAGATTTTGCCAGGCATGGTGCTCCTGAGATTGGAATGATTCGGATGCATCAATCAGTGTATTTAGAGCTAGCCTGGGTACTTCTATACTATGCTGGAGTCTGGAGTCCAGATAACCCTGAACGTGCAGCTGGGCAAGGTGGAGAGGAGTCACGCTATGGTTTATGGCTTAAGCTTCTGCTATTTTTGCAGGCTGGCTTTATGTGTACAACATTAAAAGCCCTAAGTAACACCCCTCTGAATCCCTGAGGCTAAAGTTTGATTAACTAACTTGCAGGTTTTCTTTACAGAGAAATATATTTTCCATTTTTATAACCATGGGCTTAGAAGTTGTTTTACAGTTAACTTGCACAGATGCATCTTTTAATATGTTTTCTTTTCCAGTATGACAGTTCTGGGGAGGTGGAGGGTTATAAGACATGACAAATGCTTACTATTTGCAAATTCCAGAAAAAGCAAAAGGCACTATTTGACCGTTTAACAGACTTGGCAAATACCTGGGGGCAAATATCAGGAATATGCTCACAAATATATATGCCTAACATTTCCAGAAAAGTTTTTTTATTTTCTCAGGTGAAAGGTGCATTTTAGCCACAGAAAAACAAAGACTACAGTATAGTTTGGGGGAGGGGAGTTCTGGATAGGGCAAGTGAAACAGAACAAAGTCCACAAAGTTTATCAGCTAGCCCAACTGTTTAAAAACAATTTCCTGAAAGATTTTATTTAAACAATTCATGCCATTTGACTAATCCAGCGCTCCTATTTTCTGCTTTATCTAAAGTATGTTAAACTGAAGAAAAAAAGATCTTCAGGGAAGATGTACTGAACAAGTTTTCAGAAAAGAGCATCTGAGAGAAACGTTTCAAATGCAGGCGATACATATTAGCTCTGGTGTGCTGTTCATGGAAAGAGTCTGTGCTCCTTCTGCTCTATTCATGCAATAAATGCATTTCTTCAGGAGAAAAAAATAGAATTATACACAGAAGCAATGTATTTTCTAAGAAACAGTTTTATTTTGAAATTGCAAATCTTTTTGAGAAATTTGATCACTTTGAAACAGTGGAAAAGATCCTTTCCTCAGAAACAAGAGGGGTCTGAAGAAACTTCCATAAGAAGTATTTTAGCAGATTTGGTAGAAAAGTATTTCTGTCATTCAGAGGAGGATAGGAAAAACTCTACAACTTTTGTAGCCTCTGTTCCTTGAAACCAGAAGCAAATGAAAGGGATGTATCCCATTGAACTTCAGCTGTCTGGGGTAATGTCCCTTGTCCTGACAGGCTTATTTAGTTTTAGGGGGACATTTCTTTCTAGGATCTCTTTATGATTTCCCACCTCAGATTTTTTAAAGGGTTGCTGCTTAAGTGGAAAAATACATTTGGTTTTTTACCAAACCAGGACAAGCACCTAAACGCAATGATCTTATTTTCAAAATGCAGCTGAATGCTGAAGTACTTTTAAATCCCAGGGCATTATTCCCTGCAAAGAAACTATTGTAGGGTGAGCTCTGATGAACACATTTCCAAATGCGCTGGAAATGGTTATTTAATCAGTCAGGTCTTGGAGGCTGGGGAACTCCAGGAAAAACTAAAAGAAAGGTTAGCTGTAGAATGCATCATCTATTTGACCCTCTACCCATATTAAATTTTCATAATTCTTTTAATTGCTCAGATATTGGTAAACAATACAGTGGCAGAGGACCCTTCTAAAAAAAAACACTTGAAACTTAGGATAAATACAATGATTGCTGTTTGTTGTCATATTAAGATGCTTGTCTCTCTTGTCAGATTAAGATGTTTCTCCTCTACTTCATCTCATCAAAAATTAATTTAAAGGGAATGTCTCCAAATTATATTGCAAAGTTTTGAGAGCTTTCAAGCTGGCTTACTTTATGCAAAAAATAATTCTACCTGTTTGTTCTGTCTGGTTGTTTTACGAGTGCTTTGCCCTCTGGACTTGCTTTGTTTTTACTAGTTTCTGAGATTTATTTAGAGACTGATTTTTTGTGTTCCTGACTCATACAAAATTGAAGAAACAACAAACTAATTTTAACAGAGGTTGTAAGAATTTTGCTAACGTGAAGAATAAAGACTATTCTGTTAACCTGATTGCGAAACTGATTGGAGGAGTTCTCCATTCTGTTTTGATTGGCCTGAGAAAATAGCGAGCTATGCACTACAGATGATCTAAAGATTGAGACTAATCTCTATTTGCCTGATTGGAAAATACATTTGTTTCTCTTTACATCCTGTGTAGGGTAAAAAATGTATCTTTGCTTTGCAATAATTCTCCTTAATGTTATTATTAACAAAGGACATTGCTCTGTTTCCCAGCAATAGATGGTATTGGACCAAGGCCTAGATCCACAAAAGGCCTTAGATGCTCATGTGGGATTTGGGTGACTAAACCCAACAGTTAGATCCTCAAAATCCCTATTCAGCTGTTGCCTAATCCTGTAGGTGCCTAAAATCTGTAGGAGCCAAAGATACTAACATTAAACTTCCCAATACCTACGTCTCTGTTTACTTGGAAGTGCATCAGATGGTGTTTATCTCCTTCCTGGTCATGCAGCCGTTCTCAGAACATGTTTGCAGATTTCAACTCCACAAAATGCAGCAGCTTCTTTCTCCCAGAGTGGTACAGTACTCCCTGTGCAGTAATTCAGAGGTTACATTCCAGGGAAGAGAGTGGAAGAGGACCAGGTTCAATCCATCCTCTTCTTGCTGGGCTTCAGCTCCGCATTCCCTTACCCCCAGGATAATGGCTTACCCAGCATTCTTGCTGTAACAATTCTGGCCACGTGCTTTTCTACTTACTCACGTATACTGTTTTCTCTTCCAGCTACATCGTGAAAGAGAAGCCTGAGCGTGGGTTATTTATTTGAGAAGAAGAATATAGCTGCTTCTTATGGCTCCTTCAGGAAAGGTCTAGGACTCTTAAAAGCTGTGGTGGTCAGAAGAACCTCCTTGTAGACACGGGTGAGTCACTTGAAAGACTCTAGGTCGTGGTCGATACAAATGTTAAAATGCCTATGGACAAAATTTAGATCTGAGGACTTAATTATTACTTTCCCCATAGATTCATAAAGATACTTTTCTGGGATTTGGTAAATGGCAGTCATCTGAATGTAATAGCAAAAAGCTAGATGGTGAAAACACCAGGAAAGAAACACAATTTAATTAGAAACTCTAATTCTTCCATTGTTGCTCAGTGGGAGTTTCACAGTAGATTCTGTATGGAGGGAGTTTCAGGGGTCTTCCCATATTACACTATTGCATGTTTTCCTTCTGCTGGAGCATCAGTAAAAATGTCTGTGAATGTAAAATGCAGTCAAATTGAAAAACTGATTAAACTGGGCCGACTCAAACACTAGAATTGCTTAAAAAGGAAATTCAAGTTCCCTGTTACTCTCCTTCACCTTGCCACTCACTTAGCTGGTTCACACAGATATCTCTAGTAAAAGATATTAGTGAAGTTGCAAAGTCAGACACTGTTAAGGCAGGCAATAGTAGAATTAGAAAAGGCTATGAAACTTGAGGCTGGTACTCTTGTGGGTATTCTTTGTGAGACAGTCTTTACATATGTGATCAGGAAGTTTTTGCTTTTGTTTTTTTTTTTTTTCTTTCATCAGGACTCTGCCTCTTCCAGTGTGTAACTAATTACTAGATTAGTGCTAACTAATCTACTCAGTACCTTGCTTTATCCTCATTCTCCTTCTTGTGGAACACTGTTCTCTGAAGATGTAATTATGATTTTCCTCACAGTTTCTTCTTTGGCAAGCATCATTAGTTCATTTATTTTCAGAATGCTGTAGGATGGGACAGTGTTTGTACTCCATGGATGGGATGTCCCAATGCTATTCCACCCAGAAATATATTCACAACCTGTTTTAGAACACATCCCTCCTCACTCACTGTTCATCTATAGATGTCATATACACTTCATCTGCTTTAAACCTCAAAGAGCAAGAATGCGTATTGACAAAACACAACGCTCCTCTGTCCCATTTCCTACTGTGCATACATTGTAAAATCAGCCGCAAAGACCTTTTTATAAAGGCATAAGATTTCAGGAAGGTGAATGCTGATAAGTTAAGAAAGGCAAGGCCTAATTATGATTTTGGAGATATTGATGCTAACGATAAGCCAATGTATTGAGACAGTCAGCTGTTCAGGATCATTCTTGTCTTACACCATAATGGGATTCTGATATTAGCAACTACTTACAGTATCTGTGTAATGAAATTGAAAAGATTGTAGCAGTATGAGGGCAGATTACAAGGAAGTAACACTTGAGGTAAGAAACGTTAAAGTCCCACTAGAATACAAAATGTTTGAAGACTTTACCATTAGGTCTGTTGAAAACTTCTCTTAAACTTGCAGGCTTTTTGAGTGCGTGTACATTTTGGTTTTGTGCCAATACATTTGTCCATATGACTTCTTTGTGAAAGGTAAATCATGGAAGGTTCTTAAGACATGGTAAGACTGTTAAATTTCTTTTACTTAGTAATTTCAAACTTTGAGTCCCAAGTGAAAAATTCGGGAAATGTGACAGCTGCCAATGCTAGCTGGCATATTTACTTTAATGGACATTGATTAGGAAATGCTGTTTCTGTGACAAAGGAAACAGAAATGCTCTACAGCTGCTTTTAGTCTTAAAAAAAACCTTTCTGGGTTAATTCAAAGATCATGGTACAAAACGAAGGCTGAGAAATCTGAATGTTGGTAGGCACCAGTCTTCGTCTAAATTGTGCATGAATAACAAGAGAAGGTGCCCCATCTCTGTTACCAAAACAGATTGGGTGCTCTGGGAGAAAAAAAGCCACTTACTTGGCAGTCCTGTTGCGGTAACTGGTAAATAAATCTCTATGTTTGGTTTAGCATCAGGATCGTTTTGAACACTTGATTTTGATTATCCAAGTTTTGTATTAGATGCTCTGAACTCTTGCCCTGAGATATCTGCAGTGCCAATAAAATTCATTGTAGAGCAAGTTCATGCAAAGTTGCAGTGTTCAAACTCTGAAGAGCAAAATGGTAATGGTGACAGTATTGCCCTATCTTTATCCTTCTAGTAGTGTCTGGCTTTTATACTTCATGCTATCTTGATCTGTGATTTGGAGAAACAATCCTAATAACTTGCGAGGTTATTTTATTTAGTCTCTTGTGTGCATGTGTTAGAAAACCTGTAGTTTCTACCAGATACTCACAGCCAAAGCGAAGGAATACTTACTAACAATCATGTCTTTAGAAACATGTCACCTATTATTTAATTGTCAGTATCTGTCTACCCCACATATAGGTACACTTCAGATTTTAGTTTCTAATCTGTGCCTATTTTTGTGTTCAGACTAAATATTAGACTAGACATGAGACTTGGTTTAGTGTCATATCTAAAACTCGGCCTTCAAGAGGAAATGTGTTTGTGAAGTGGTATTTGTTAGTGTAGGTGTTGAATTTAATCGTTAGCCCAGTGTTTTTTAGTATTGCTAAGTATTTCCATCATATTATTTAAACTGTTGTCTATTTTGTAACCATTTTTGCCAAGTTAGTTTAACATTAACCTATTAAAAGATTTTTCTCCTCCAATGCCAACAACCAATGTGAGTCTATCTTTTCAGTAGCCTTTTCTCCCCTCTTTCCTCTCTGCTGTCAGCCATGTCCTGACCCTGGCCTTGCAGAAATGATTGTCTAGTGTGTGCGACTCTGAACCTATAACCAAAATGCTCATGCCAGTTTAGAAAACTGTTAGGGGAAATCTAACTGGTTGACAACCTCCAGCTACTGGGTTAGCTAGGGTAAGTTATTCCACTTCTATGAAACATAAGCCTTATCATGGCAAAATGAAGCACTGAAGTTGTTGGTGTGTAGGTGTGGTGGTATAGCAGTGTGTTCTGTCCTTATACTGTGAGATAATATCAGAGGACATTGGCTACTCCTGCATTACAAATACTCCTGCCAAAGTACTAAAAAAAAGGAAAAAGAAGCTGGGAGGTCTTTTATACTTCTTTAGGGTGTTGTAATCATGGATGCTTTTCCTTTTAAAAGTATCAGCTATATTAAATCTGATCTCTCCTGTTTTTCCTAAAAGGCTGTTTGGAAGGCCCATATGCGTATTATGAGCTTTCTCAGTCCTCCATTGAAATGCAAAATAGATTAGATATTTCTCCCAGGTGTCTCTCAGTGTTTGAGTTAAGTACGTGTTAATAAAAATAACTCAAAGCATTAAACAGTCCAAATAACAAACCACTTCCCCTCTCTATTAATTAAGTTTTACTTACATGCTACTGTGGTAATAATTTCACCTGTTCTCCAGCCATCCATAGTCTTCCAGGAAAAATTCAGTAGATTTCCTCACGTAAACAACAGGTAGAACTCCCTCTTCCTTTTTTTCTTCTTTTTTAAAATAAGATGTATTTTTATAAAGTTTCTACTTTGTAGATTGTCTTTAAAACTGACCTTGAGTGGTGATTCCAGGTGTAACTATACCAACAACTGTAATTTTTTCTTCTAACAGGGACAACTTAACCTTCCATTTCTTTGCCAGCAGTGAAGTACTAGGAGATGACTTTTCACACAGCCGTGCGGCCAATAATAGCAATAATAGCACTTTATTGACATGGAGGGTCTTCAACCCTTCCTTGATGTATTGTTAACTTTATTCTGCAAGCCCTGCTTCACTCCCCAGAAGACCAGAAGGCATTTTGTGCTAGGTTTCCAAGAAGCTGGAGGCAGGGAGCTTTTCATAGCAAACCCTTTTCTCTGCAGTTTGCTTTACTAAGAATTACATCAAAGCCAAGATTTTCCTTATTTGGAACATATTGCAGAATATCTTTGTCCCATCATTAACTGTGGATTTATAATCATGGGAGTTGTATTCACTGGCTATAACTATAACCCATCTTTGTCCTTCGAAGCTACTGTTGCCAGCAATACAGAATATTCCTTCAAACAGTGTTAAGATTTCCCGAGTGAAGGCCCTGTAGTGCTCCCAGATATTACAGTTCGTAGAGCTCATTGTAAAAAAATAATATGGACACCAAGGCAAAACATAACATTCACTTATTATTGAAAAGTATCCTTTTAATGCAGAAATAATAAAATTAAATAATTATGTAATCTTGCCATTATTTAAAATGAAATAAATCCTCCACTTTTTTCCTCTGTCTTGTGATTAGAAAAATACCCAAAAGGTCAGTTTATATCATATAAGCTGACTATGCTGGAAAGGACTGTTTTATTTGGTCTGTGAATATATTATTCCGAAGAGTTTGTTAAATTGGCTTGTATGTACATACTTCACTGCATCACTTCAACTACTCAACCTTGTTGAGAGTCTATAGTTGCAAATTTTTCCCAGTTAGTAGACTCTGTATCTTTGTTCAGCTGTGACTGTGTTAGCTATTCTCCCTCACTCTTCAGAGTTAATGATTTTTCATCAAATATTTTTGCTGAGTTTGATATTGATGGCAACCAAAGGATTAAATACACTGCCCACAGCCTCGCTGGTGTGAGTAGCATTTCCTTCACTCAACTAAATCAGCTCAGCTTAGTCACAGGCAAAAGCAGAGCTAGGCCTCCTCATTTGTCCAGATTCAGGCAAGAGATGGAAAAGATTTGTCTTTCTGGCTTTGTCAGTGCATATCTTGCATCTCACACTCCTCGTACATGTCATACCAGGTTGTTTTGACTTTGTCAGTTGGGGATGTGAATGTGACCTGTGTGATCAACAGCAAGGTGACAATCTACCTTAACTTCCCTTGTACAGCCCAGTATAACAAAAGAAAGCCCTACTAGTTTCTACTCCTGAGTTAGGTAAATTCATAAAATAGTGGCTAATGATATCCTTAGGTGATTTCTCTGGGTCGAGCTGTCCATTGTTTTAACAGAGTAACAGTCCTAGCGGAGCAGCAGCAAATAAATCATCAGGTAATTTGTGGCACTTTTTTTCAGAGTTGCCTATCCTATGCATAACCCCTATGTCAGTAACCTGTATAAAAACCTCCAAAGTGCTTTGAAATCATTCACATTAGTGTGAGAGCTGAGGTCTGAGGGAATGGTGTTGATGAGGCGTGTTGGTGTTTCTGTGCATTTTCCGCATGCTTTTCTTGGATCTCTAGGGGAAGTGTCTGGAAAGGAAGATATTTTTTTCTCCTCCTCAAAGCTGTGAACTGGTAGCGGATTTACTGGTAGCTGAGTTAATTTTTCTTATGTGCAAAACCATCGGGTTGCAAATGTTCCCATTGGGAACTCTTCCTTCTTCTGGACTAATGCCCACTTATGAATCCTGTTTCTGCAAATGAATTCCACTTGGCTTGTGATTCCGGACATAAGTGCCCTCAGTTTTGTAAAATAAAGCCTACATTTTGTGCTGCAGGGAACTAAAAGATTCCACAGGGGTCAGAGCTTTTTCTTTTTAACTATTACAAAAAATATCCAATCCTCTAAATAACTTGGGGGAGGCTTTCAGGGAAAGGGGATAAGATCCCTTTCTTCTTGATGTATGAGGTATTTTCACTGCTAAAGTCTAGATACTGTAGTCCATGGATCTGGCATACTCCAGATTGCTGTTATAGAAGTTCCCAAGAGGGATGTCTTTTTTGAATTGCCCAGGAGGGATGTCTTTGCCTAACTTCACAGCTTGTTCTGTGAATTTTTTTGCACATGCTTAGCTGGCCCTGCCGCTACTTTTTTTTTCTCTTGGAGGTCAGTTTCTATGGATGAAATGATTTTTTTTTCTCGCAATTGCACATGTGCATTTTCCTCCCAATTGCTCCGTGATGCTTAATGATGTGAGAAAAATCATATCACACAGGAGTATATTTTGAGACACTGGCATGCAGAAGTGTTTGACTGTCCTTTCTAGTTAGCCTGACAGTAGTTGTGAACCTCTGCTTCCTCATTGTTCTGCTGGACTGGTCATCCACATCATGTCATGCAGAAGCCATGCTATTTACCCTATTTCATCTCCTCCAACCTCTAGATTTTCTGGGAAATGGCCAAAGACTCTGAGATACTGTAATATATCCAGTAACACAGCAAAGCTGTGTGAGGGAAAGTTCCATTTAATTTTAGACCTAAATATAAGGAGGTAATGAAATCCATGCAAGTAAAAAAACAAAACAAACTGTCATCTTGTCCATCTCTTCCCAAATGAAGTGTAGTCTCTAAATTAATTCATTCTAATTTACTTCTCTTACAGTCCTTATTAGTAAAATAGAAAAATGTGAGTGGTTCTATGTGAAAGAAATGAAGTTACTGCTCTATAGCTCTTTGCAGGCAGCACAACTCACAAAGGAATTTCAGAAGCAAAGCAAGTCTTTACAAAGTAAACACCAATATGGGCATGGCAAGATGCAGTGGTTGGATCTTATTTTCACTGTGAGCGCAACTAACCGTGATATTCTGAATTCCTGACTCTTGAAACTGAGATAGGAGTTCTCCCTGGAACAAATGCTCTATCTCCATCACAGATTAAGGTGTTAGGGCAGGAATTGGTAAGTGAAGTTTTGTGTTTTGTGCTACACAAATGTCAGAGAACCTGATCATAACAGTTTCTTCAACAGTTTAAAATCTGCCACTAGAAGACTATTCTATGCAATCAAGGAACATGCTTTTGAAAACTGTATCTAGTGAAAAAAAGCACTAAAGCTAAACTAATTTTCAGGATCTCATTTTTACCTTGATTCCACTGTTACAATTCAGTTCACAACGGGAAGCAGGCTCTCAGTTACACCACAGCAGCACCAGGCAATTTGTGTAATACCTGTGTCTATCAGTCATAGGTGAACTAGTCATTGCCAAACCACACTCTCTGGAGAGAACTTTGTTGTACCAGCATAGTACTACTGAGAACTGGCAACATAGTATTTCTGAGAATAAAACACAGAGAGACATGTAGGTTCTCTGCTAGGTTCTGCTAGGTTCTGTATTTTCACTGGTAGCTGGATGTGAAGCATTCATTTTAAAAACTAAGATAGAGGATTTTAATTGATCATTTGACTTGGAAACTCAATGGAGAGACTAGTGTGGGCCAGAGATCCAATTCGGGTTGAAGAGTTTTGCATGAGCTTATGGGATTGAGGTGTCTACCTTGGCAGATGGAAACGGTCTTTAGAGAACACTTGTCACACTGCTGGACTTGTCTCAATAGTCTCCTGATCTCTTCCTGTACTTTTTATTTGGCTTTATATGAAGACAGAGAATCCTGTATATCATTTCCTGTACATCATTAACATATATGGAGAGGTGAGAATGATCATGGTAGATCCAGAAGAAAGAATATCTTCTGATATTTAAAATAACAGAGAGATACTGTGAATTAAAATATGGAAAGAAAATTTCCCCAAGTTCCAACTTGTAACATCAAATCAATATTTGAACCCACCCAAAAAAGTTAAATCTATTCCAAGGTTTTAAATGGGGGAATCATGATTATGTTGTGTAGGAAGACACTGCAGGAAGGGATCACGAAATCTAGTTTAGATGGAAAATAGCACATAATCAAACCCTATCTGGAAACTAGTTACATTTTTTGCCTGATTCTTTCCTCTGAAAGGTTTTTCCAAAAGCTCTTTTAAAAAGGGATGTTTAGATTCGGTCATTCACTACTGGCTATTACCAGCTGGTTCTTTTGGTATGTCATAGTATAAATACTGCAAAAGTTGTCTTTCAGTTTAAATACCTTTCCTCCACTACCGATGTCTATCCATCTGTGTGTGTGCAGAGAGCAATACTATCTCCTTTCAGACTTAGCAAAACAAAACCTCTTCCATTTCCCACGTTTCCTTTTGGATCCTCCTGTTAGCTCTTCACCGAAGCTCTTCTGGCTTCAGTTCATCTGTATCAGACATGAGGGATGAGAATGGCACACAGTATTTCAGATTAGTTTTCTGTTGTGTCTTGACATGAAAAATTACTAGCTTTTTCTTCAAAGGCTCTCATGCGAAATTGCCAGGGATACCCCCTTGTATCAAGGAGACATGTTTATTTTTCTCTAGTTGTTGTTACCCTCTGTGTGACAATAAAAAAGTCCCTGGCTGTATAAGATGTTATAAAGGCTAGATCTGTACTGCAACATATTTAAAATGTAATGACACCAAAAGTCAAGATGAATGCTAAACTTGGCTCGCAGCTCACTTTAACAAATAGATTTAGAAGCTGATTTTGTTAGGTTCACAGCAATTTCCTCTTTATCACATTCAGACCAATTTAAATTAATTTAGCTGAATAGAGGCATGGCATAGGATAGAACATAGCTACCATGAGCAAAGAAGAAGAAAAAGAGAGAATAAGACTAACCAGTAGTCATCTATCAGTAAAACTGGATCCTTGAGTTACTTAAAGCTGTCTCCTTCTACTCTTCATGTAGTAATGCATATAAATAAGCGCATACCGTGCGGCTGTGCTTTTTTCAGTCTTCAGAGCACAGGTAAATTTTGCAGAGAGGGAAGTGTTTCTCTCAAGGGCATTCCAGGCAGCATGGAAGAAAGCATGGAGAGAGGTCAGTGGGTAAATTGCTGCAAAATTAGAAAGTGGCACTTATACCAAGCTTATAATGAAAAAAAATACCAAACCCAAAATGTACTCCTGCAGTATTTTTTTAAACTTCAGAATTTGAAACATTTTATGCACATTTAAGTACAATATGATCCAGTGATAAAATACAATAGTGAATTGCTGTGTTTTTCAGCCTGCTTTCGATGTTTTCTTTACCTTTGCACATAACTGGCTACTGAGATTTAGAACCACACATTACCATCCACCTTCTAGGTTGGTATTGATTAAAACTTAAGAAAGGGATCTTTGGTTGAGAGACCGAATTATTTCCTTTACTGGCTCATCCCCAGTGAGGTGCCTGCAAAACATTCCAATTAAGTTTTAGGCACACAGTCCATGTTCTGATATGTAGGTGACAATCGCTGGTTCATAAAGATGGCATGAATGTCTATTACTGGATGAAAGGAACACTTTTGTGGTCATTCAGAATGCCACCGAATATCAGAAATCTAGTCTCTGAGGCATCTAAACAAAGTTCAATGTCTTTGCATCTTTCAAGCTCCAAGGAAAAAATAGACATTTTGTCTCAGTTTTCTGGCTTACTCCTGAAATACTAGTGAACTTAGTCCTGAATCCCACCATCCCACTGATAGCAAAAATCTCAGTAAATTCAGTAAGAAATTGGACTTTATACATTTTTGTCTCCATTATGCTGGAATGTCTTAAGTGTTGCCTACTCTCACAGATGGATTGTGGACTTGATATTTCACTTCTTTCTATAGCCAGCTGCAACAGAAAATGGACACCACAGTCAATTCAGAGGTTTATCAGTCATTCAAAGGAGTCATTTATTTTTGTCATTTTGTACATCAGATACATCAGCTTCTGTGGTAGTAAAGCAGGCTGGGGATGAAACTGGTTGTAGAGCAAGAAGCCTCCCCTTTCTCTTCTCAGTAATGGACATGAACCGGAAGGCCGCCACATGAGAATGAGGGTCCTAGACACCAACGACAAGGTCCAGAGGTGAGGTCCAAAGTCCATTTCCCTCTCCTTGAATCTTTGCTTGCTTGCCAAAATCAGTGCATGAGGTAATGAGCCTTTAAGTCCAGCCCCTTTCCTAACTGCCAGTGCTGCCATAATTCAAGAGCTGCTATAAACCAAGAATCTCTGTCCCTGTACCAGAATGAGTGTATGTTGGGTGGAAATCATTGTGAGGATATGGCTGTTCAGCACTGTTCCACAGATAGTATTTTCAGTCTGGGTTGAGCTCTATCAATCCCAGAAATGCTAGTTTTGGAACATAATGCAAAAACTGCCCTGTAGGGGACAAGATATAACTTCCTTGTATAGCTTTCTCTCTAAATTGGAGAGAGATGGATTTGATGGATGGACTTTTTGGTGGATGAGAAATTGGTTGGATGGTCGCATCCAGAAGGTAGTGGTCAACAGCTCAATGTCCAGATGGAGATCAGTGATGAGTGGTGTCTCTCAGGGGTCCTGACTGGGACCAGTACGGTTTAATATCTTCATCAATGACATAGACAGCGGGATCGAGTGCACCCTCAGCAAGTTTGCAGATGACACCAAGCTGAGGGGTGTGGCTGACATGCCTGAGGGATGGGATACCATCCAGAGGGACCTGGACAAACTCGAGAAGTGGGCCCGTGTGAACCTCATGTGATTCAACAGGCCAAGTGCAAGGTCCTGCACCTGGGTCAGGGCAACCCCCAGTACCAATACAGGCTGGGGGATGAAGGGATTGAGAACAGCCCTGCAGAGAAGGACTTGCGGGTACTGGTGGGTGAAAAGCCGGATGTGAGCTTGCAATGTGCGCTCGCAGCCCAGAAGGCCAACCGTATCCTGGGCTGCATCAAAAGAAGGGTGGCCAGCAGGTCGAGGGAGATGATTCTGCCCCTCTACTCTGCTCTGGTGAGACCCCACCTGGAGTACTGCGTCCAGCTCTGGAGTCCTCAGCACAGGAAAGACATGGACCTGTTGGAGCGGGTCCAGAGGACGGCCACAAAAATGATCAGAGGGATGGAACACCTCTCCTGTGAGGACAGGCTGAGAGAGTTGGGATTGCTCAGCCTGGAGAAGAGAAGGCTCCGGGGTGACCTTACTGCAGCTTATCAGTACTTAAAGGGGGCCTATAAGAAAGACGGGCACAAACTTTTTAGCAGGGTCTGTAGTGATAGGACAAGGGCTAACAGTTTTAAATTAAAAGAGGATAGATTCCGACTAGATATAAGGAAGACATTTTTTACAATGACGGTGATGAAACACTGGCACAGGTTGCCCAGAGAGGTGGTAGATGCCTCATTCTTGGAAACATTCAAGGTCAGATTGGACTGGGCTCTGAGCAACCTGATCTAGTTGAAGATGTCCCTGCTCATTGCAGGGGGGTTGGACTAGATGATCTTTAAAGGTCCCTTCCAACGCAAACCATTCTACGATTCCATGATTCTTGTAGCTGCAGATATCAATTTAAAACCTTGAAGATTTCATGGACCTTCTGCTGCATGTGAGTCTCTACTGTAAGAGGCATGACTTACTACGTGGAGTGCGCAGAGTCAGCTGTTTCTTGTAATAGCTACTATCTTTTTGAAGAACTGTACTTTTGGCTAGCTCCTGTGAAAGCTTCTGTGTTGGATGGGTGACCATAAGAGATCTTCTGGAATTGTGACTCCGTAAGTGCTTTTGTTGAGTTTTCTATGATGTTCTGAGGAGCTCTGATGATTTTGAGAGGTCCCTTCCAACCTCAACGATTCTGTTATTCTGTTAAATACTTTTTTGCAAGTTGCAGCTACAACCAGAACAGTCAGTGATTGCCCTCCGATTTCTTAGTTTCTTCAGCTCTCGTGGACAGCCTTATCTGTTAACTTACATCAGGTTCTTTCCATTTGGGAACTAATAGGCTACCTAGAGCTTTTATTAAAGGAGTTGTTGGATACAGTATCCTGTAGAGAAAGACAAGAGTTTTAGAAACTAGGTCTGCCTAATTTCTAGTCTCAGAACTGATGGAAAAGTTCATGACATGGATAGAATCATCATTTGCCTTTTCCACCATGACTTACCTCAGAGAGTTTGGAAAAAGAAGAGCAGGGGCACTCTCTGTAAAAGCTAAATAAATTCATAAGGAAGTCTTCCCTTCAAAGCATTCCCATTTCTGCAAACCTTGCGCGGTTCTTTAAGGCAGCTGAATGGCAGCTGCACTTTATTTTGTTTGTTTGTTTTCTCCCCAGTTAAAAACAGATTACCTTTTGATGTTACATGTGCTCCTAGGGTCTCCATCTCCAGAGTCACTGTAGTAATAATACTGGCTTTAGTAAAGGAGGAAATTTACTTCTGCTTTCCTGGCTGATTTTTGTGGGTTTTTCTGGGTTTGGGTTTGGTCTTTTTTTTTAATTGTGTACAGAAAGAAGTCTGTGGAGAAGGCATGGGGAGATGTTCAGTGTTTTGGATTTGGGACAAATACAGATGCGTGGTGATGGGCTTATCAGTCTGAGAACAGGTCCTGTCAGCTATAAAGACCCATTTCATAGGATTATTAACTGGAAATTAAAACTGTGCAGTAGGAAAGTAATGGTGTCACAGTAAATCCCTAGTTTCCTTGGCGGACGTCTTGGGACTTCTGGTCTCCTATCCATCCATGTTCAAGTGACCAGTTCAGTGAACAGCTTCTTGCAAAGTCTGATGATACTGTTTCTACCTGACCTTCCACCCTTGCTGTTTCTCCCACAATGACACAGAAGGATTGAGTTATTGGCAGGGATAGCTTTTATACGTGAGTAATTAATTTACCACTGGAATTTTGTATTTTACTACTCAAAGGGGAGTGCAAACTTTTGGCAAACTCAGCTGAGGAATTTGCTCACAACTTTGCTCTGCAGTGAGCCATCTCCTACCTTGAACTGCAATGAAAATACCACTTAGGCTGATAGAGAGGGAACTCATTTGCAGTTAGTTTAAAATGCGTTTGGGTATTTTTCAACATGTTCTCTGCTATTATAAAGCTGGGGATAATATAGAAAGGGCCATGTTGTGTTTCCAGACACACAGTCTTCCTGAAGGCTCTGAAGAGCTTAACTTCTCCATGAAATTACCTGAGTGCCAGAGCACAACTTCTGTCAGGAGCATGGTTGCCACAGCGATAGGATAACCCAGTTTTGTCAAAAACTGTAAGTATCAAAATAATCTTAACGCATCCACTCTTATTTTGACCTTCTGACTTTCAAAGGTTTAGTGGATTAGTGTGCTCAGTTTGGGTACCAGTAGTGAGCCTAGTGAAGCATGATAGATCTTCCAGAAGGAGAGTTGTTCAAAAGATATTTTCAGCCTCAAGTCTCCAGAAGTTTGAATAGTCTGGATGAGCTTCCACTACACATCTGAACACGCTGTACAATTCATACTGGCTTCCTCACTTACCCTGTTGGGAAACAGCAATGATGCCTCACAATATCTCTATACTTTTGCTCCTTCCTGGGTGCTTTGTTGGGCAATGTAGATGTAATCCAGACCCCAGCTAAATGCACATGTAAACATACAGGAATTTGGGGTATTAAAAAAATTTTGTTAAACAAAACAAAGTGCTTCTTGGTTCATTTAAAAATAATCATGGTGCTTGATTTACATATACTTTGGAACATCCTCAAAATAACTGTTCCAAATCTATAATTTCAGCTACTGCATCTGGCACCGTAAGATTTAATTGGGTTAAAAAATGTAATCCTAGAAGTATAAATTCTAAATCTTTGCACATTCCTGGGATTCCAAAAACATGCATACTTTTATAACTTAGCTGCAAGATCAAGCCCTGAGTGCCTTCCTTGCCTGCTGACTTGAAAAGAGTTGAACGCCCTTACCATATCAGCAGAACAGAGAACTGAAGGAATTCAGAGCAACCCTGGAGAACCATTACAAATTAATTCATTCATTTGCTTCACCTCTAGAGATAATAATAATTTTTTTCCAATTAGACTGTTCCTCCTACACCACCATTTCAAAACTACAGTATTACAAGGTACGGCCACCTGTTAGTTTTATTGTCTTTAAATATGTATAGAAAAGGGGTATGCACTTACTAGCTTTCTAAAACAGACATTTTAGTGCAAAAGCATGATATAAGTTACCCCTGACCCGGCTGTAGATTGAAACAGGAAGCTTAAGGAGTTGATTGTGCCCTACAAAGCCCCATGACCACTGTATTCCCCAGTGTCCATTCAGGTTTGCCAACCTTCAAGGTACCCAAAACTAATACGGCTAGAGAAGGGAAGTTGAAGTATGTGTGAAGTCTCAAGATTTCAGTCAAATATCAAAACTGACAGTTTTGCTGCATTTTTAAATTCTTCCTCTAAGTTAAAGTTTAAACATGTTGCATGTACTAATTTATTTATAGACTATTTATTAACGGTATATATATAATGAGTGAATTGGAAAGTTGATGAAATGTGTCAAGGAGAACTGAAGTCATGGCCTCTGAAGTACTGGCACACTACTAACACTGGCAAATAAATACTATACTGGCGAACAAAGCAGTTTCACTGGAAATGGTGTGGTCAAACACTGGAACAGGCTTCCTAGAGAGGTGTCGATGTCCCAAGCCTGTCAGTGTTTAAGAGGCATTTGGACAATGCCCTTAACAACATGCTTTAACTTTTGGTCAGCCCTGAATTGGTCAGGCAGTTGGACTAGATGATTGCTGTAAGTCCCTTCCAAATGAAATATTCTATTCTTATTTTTTTGCAACAGTTTTCAACCTGATGTACAAATATACGTTTCACATACACCTTTCACACTTCTGTCTATTCTGACTCTTTCTATTTACCTGCCTATATGACTTCTTGTAATTATCTTTGTTTCTGCTATCCTGAAATTGTTGCTGGACTCTGTGACTTTTGCTGTCTGCAATGTCATTGATGACCTTTGTGTAGATCATTCCCTATAGGGGTTTATAAAGCTGCTTACCTTAAGTGCCATCATCAGGCTGACAAGAAACCAAACACCCCAAAAGTAACAGAGCAGAAGCTCTCATAGAACAAACGAACTGTTTGCTCTGTCAGATGAATAGTGGCTTCTCTTGTTTTTATGTGGTACCTGACAGCATCATGACACTTCTTGAAAAATCATTATCATAGTAATGATTAATTCTAATAAGGCTAACATGGAAAGAACTCAGCTTACTATTATAACTTTAATAGTCCAAGGGAAGTGATCTTCCCTGTTACCATTAGAAGAAACTGAAAATTACTAATTAAAGGTGAATGAGATGATAAATAATTTTCTTTTCATCAGTCCTTTCTTACACAGCATCATGAAACAGCGGAACTTCTTGCTTAACTCAGTGAGGTTTTAGCATATTTGTTTAAAGAAATTCAGATGCAGCTGATTTTAAGGCAATTTAAAGTGATATGTATTACAAAAAATGCCAGAATTGAAAGTTAAATCGACTAAAAACTGATGGGAATCAGAAAATTACTTAAATCTTAGTATTTTGAAATGAAACAGAAACATGTTCCTAAACATTGACATTTGCCTATGATAATGCACCAGCCTCTGCCACTGAGTCTTCAACCTTCATCTTTTAGGCCTTTTCAGTTCTTTGTTTCTCAGCTAAGACTGCTGAATGCCAGTTACTGTCAGTCCTGAAGGTGGCTGGATTACATTCTTAAAACATCTCAAAAGACCTCGCTTTTCACTAACTCGAAAGACAAAAAAAAAGAGTTTTTGTATATAAATTCAATATTTTGTATGAAAATGTAGGCACTTTCTCTATTTTAACCACAATATAAATCAGCACAGAAAACAATGTAGGTTTTGGCATCTGTGTCATGTTAGTTTTGAATGATGAATACATACCAGGTTTGGGAATTACAAACGCTGCTTGTGTGGTATGTTACAGTTTTTCCAGTGTATCTACAAGTACTTGAGCTTTCCATGTCCTAAATTCTCTGTTGTGCTCCTTGGCATAGCCCATTGGGATTTCCCACTAGGCACAAGGAATCTTCCCTTGGGATTCATCTACCCAGGAGTGTACCACAACATGATAAAAATGGAGGGCTTTAGGGAAAAATGAGACATCTTCTTATCTTAAAGAGGGTATTTAGATTAGATATTAGGAAGAAATTCTTTACTGTGAGGGTGGTGAGGCACTGGAACAGGTTGCCCAGAGAGTTGTGGATGCCTCATCCCTGGAAGTGTTCAAGGCCAGCTTGGACGAGGCTTTGAGCAACCTGATCTAGTGGAAGGCAGGGGGGGTTGGAACTAGATGATCTTTAAGGTCCATTCCAACCCGAACCATTCTATGATGCTGTGATTCTATAAACCAGAACTGTTCTGAAGCAGATTCAGATATCCTTGCACGTACTTGACAGATATTTTTCTGTTCTCCATGTTATCCAGGAGATACCTCAGCGTAGTGAAGTATCCTATTGCAGTGTTTCAGTGCCTTTTGATTAGAACATTTTCCTTAATATCCAAACAAAAATTTTTCTGTAGTCACAGTAAGATTTCTTCTTGACGTTTCTTCTGTGTGCATGAAAAACAACTTTTCATTGTAGTATTTACAGTCTTTTACATATCAGAGGGCTACAATCATGTCCTTCTTAGTTTTCTTTCTTCTAAAGAAAACAAAGTCCTCAACCTTCTTTGAAATTTTTTTTTAATACTTTTTATTCTATTCTCCTCTGAATTCTCCCAGGTAATCTACATCTTTTAAAAAATATCTTGTTTAAAACTGAATGCAGAATACCATCTCAGGCCTCTCGATCCCCTCAAAGAAGGTGGATTAGCCATCATCCAGCTCTGTGTTGCTTTGAAGGTACTGCTTCTTGTACTTAGTTTAGCTTATCTTATGTTGCCTTGGATGTGTTTCTCCCTATCCTTAGTTTAGACCTATTCTAGTTTAATACTGAGTATAATTGTAAAATGCTGACCAGTCTTACCGATTAGTTAAATTTAACAGCTTCTCTTTCACAGCAATACTTCGTAAAGATCAGATTAATCACACTAATGATATAGTCTAGTTAGATAATTTCTAATGCAGGTAGGAAATGATATATAAAAGCAAGTGAAAAAGTTCTCCGTTCTTTTTTTAACCCTTCTCACATAGGTTCTTGCATTTACTTCAGTAGGATTTCTTTTTCCTTTGGATCAAATTCAAATGTCTTTAGAAGACTGCCATGACATTTTTAATAGTCTTTACAGGTGTTAAACAGGGTTCATAGTTGATAAGAAACCAAGCAATTTGTTAAGGATTTTTGGCACAATCCCATTAGAGCACACAAAAATTCACTTAATCCAGTATCTTACCTCCAGCACTGTCCATGAGCAAAATCGTGAGAAGAATCTACAAGAAAACCATGAAATAGAGAATTATGGTAAAATATGCCCAAAGGGAAATTGTTTCCTAACCGTATTTCTTGGTGGTTGCTTATTTACTGAGGAATGAGGTCCCAAAATTTAATCATGTTTTATGCAAGAGAGGGTATTTGTACAATTCACATAATGTTTAACCTTTCTGTGAGTCCTATAATGGCTTTTTCCTTCAGTTAGTTCTCTGGTAACAGGTTGATAATATATAAGGTGTTATTATCAAAAAAATGTTTGTTTTTATGTATTTCTTACTTTCAACAGCTTTAAATTACTTGCCTTTTGATTTTGTCAGATGTCCCCTTGATCCTGTATTACAGGAGCGAGTAAACAAACAAAAAAATTGACCTTCCCTGAACTGTTCAAATGTGTTCCTCTTTGCACAAAAATCATATCCAGTCATGATCTGTTACCATTTTTCCCCCCCTTCTACTTCTGCTGTTTCTGTTTTCATTTGGAGGTATATCATGTTATTTGAGAGGAACTTGATGTCAGTGATGTTACAGGCATGGTACTGTGTTGTTGCAGTACACAGTGTGAAGTGAGGGGCAGAACATCTTCCTAGTCCAAACTGGTGGGAACCCCTGATACTTAAAGTCTTTGTGATGAATTCTCAGTCTAAAGAGAAAAAGTGAAATGTCCCACAAGCCCCAGTAGTACAGCTCACAATCGTTGCAACATCCCACAATTTGTACTGAAAACTAACCCAATCATTTAATAGGGTCATTACAATCTGAAAATTTTGATTCAGAATTTTTACGTTTAAAGCAGTTGTTTTGCTCCTATTTTTCTTGTCTGCACCCTGTGGCATTACCTCTCTCCTTTTCAGGATGTAAAGCTAAAACCCAGATGCTCAGGGTCCAAAGGTACCAAAAAGTTGGTTTGGCTCAGGTGGTGGTGACCACATAAAAGCTTTAAGTTTTCCCTTGTTTCATGTGGCTTTTTAGTAGGTTGGACAACAAAAGTAGTAGGATGAGGCTAAGTAGTGCATCCAAACTTCATTAAAAAAAAAAAAAAAGGAATGGATGATAATGAGAAAAAGACTGAGTATAAAGAAATGTTCAGCTGAGCATATTTTATGATCTTCTAAGCATAAATAGAGGTATACAGAGCCTCAAAAGAGTATGTAGAGTCAATAAAAGTAGCCAACTATTGTTGCCAGTTTTATGGATATAGTTTCAGGAAGAGCTTCAGCCTAAATAATTACCAGAGATGAAACTTTATTGATAGCTAATGTTAATTGGCAAGTATTTTAATTTTAGTTTACATGACTGCTCTTCAAATGTGATAATTCCTAGCCAGTAAATCTGTGAATCAAGAACTGGTAATAGGCTAGATGTGTGGGAATCTGTGGTCTGAGCAGGCATACTCAGTCAGACCAATGTCGTCTAACTCTTATACTCTCACTCCAACAGTGGCCAAAAGCAGATGTGTAGGGCAAGGTATATAAATTCAGCAAAGCATCCCTAGAGCAATCTCCCAGCCTGTCACAACATGCTGCTTCCTGACGGTGTGTGGAATATATGTAACCTTCCATGGATTTCTCTGCCTTGAACTTTTCCAGTCTCCCATTGGGCCCATGTAAAGTTTTAGCATCCACAACATGACGTGGCAGAAATTCTGTAACCTGTCATGTTCTACTTCCTTTTGGCTGGTCTGTTGTTTGCCTCTTGAATAATTTCTAACAGTAAGTTGCTTTCTGTTGTAATTATAAAGGGTGCAGTTCTTCACCTCACTCAGAGGCTTTTCAAACTTACCGGTGAGTCTTTTTCCAAAGTTTCAAGATCTGCATAATGAACAGTTTAAAATATGGTAAAGTGTTTCTATGCATCTCAACTAACTTTAGACAGAGTTAGGCTTGTAGTCTAAACCAGTTGCCCAAGCTTCCTTTACTATCAGTGGAGAACAACAGAAGCTTCTGGGTGGTGATTCATCCCATTTATTTTAGGCATCCATTTTTGGCTGGAGTGAGTTGCCTTTTGGAGGGCCTTGTCCCTCCCTGAACAAGGAGTCTGGATGGCCAGCTTAGACAAGCTGCTCTACTTTTACAACTGAAAATAGGTGCCATGAATCCCAGTCTAAGAGCTCATAAACAATATTTACTTTGAAGTCTCAGAATTTGGAAAGACATTGTAATCTGAAAGCAAAGGAGGAATAACCTAATGAAGTAACAATGCACAAGCACATTAGCATACTCTTCCAAGAGGCTTCTTTATTCCAATAAGTAATTGGCAGCAGAAGCATAGACCTAGAATACAGAAAAAGTCTAGCTGGGGTCTGCATGCAGGTCAGGCTCAAGTAGTCCTCCAGAGGGTCGTTTGGGTCAGATATTCTGCTAAGAGAGGAGAAACATCAAAATAGCCACAAAACTGGGCAGGTGAAACATAAAACTTTGTGTTCCTACCACGCAGCCTGTGTCTGTTATCCGTAACATGGAGGTCTGAAAAGCATTGTTTGCTATAGCTTTCACTGCGTAGGCTGCATGACTTGGGCAAACTCTAAATGTTCGCTTGGTTCAATGACTTCTACTGATATGGAAGCTAAATGCTCTGAAGTATCAGGCTAAATGCTCTGAAGGTTTAGCAATGCAGACCTGTTTTCTTCTGGTCCCATACAAATTGTTCCTTTGCTAGGGAATAGGCTACATTTTCATTTTGATGCACTTAATTATGTTGTATTGACCCAAAACTGTCGGCATGAGTTTACCGGAGGGACTAACAGGGATTTAACTCTCCCATTAGCAGTGACCTACACGTTCTCACTTTTCATACATGAAGCTATCATGCAGCTGCATTGTTCCGGCTTCCCTGTTTGGACTGGTCTGTTTCCATCCACGAATTGCGTATGTTTTTTATATATATTCTCACAGGTTCCCACACTGTGGTTCACGAATGAACCACTGATGGTCCACTTGCTTGTGGTGTATGTAGAACAAGTTTGGCTCTCCTTGTTTCCAGCTGCTAATACAGGTATTTAACTGCTTGCAGAAAAAGCCTGGGGGCCTGTAGAAGCATCTGGAAACAAAGGAGCACAGACAATTCAGCCTCTTCATCAGGGATTGCTGCTGCACTGGAGCCAAGGCTCACTAACAGCAGCTGCTAGGAAGGTGATGGCACCTCGTGACAAACTCTTGACAATCATATAAGTATGTAGTCCCTGTTGCTCATCCCTGCTCACCAGTCACTAATACTTTTTCAGGTGAGTGCTTTCCTGTCATGTTTTTAGCCTACATATCAAAAATCAGTCAGATGTTTTCTGTTTCTACTAACTTTGATAATGTCTTGTTACATCTTTTTCCAACCGATGTTTTAAACTGAATTCAGCTGATACATATTATCCCTGCAATGAACAAAAGCTAGGTCAGGAGTATGTTGCTTCGCTTCCACTAACTGAGATGAGCTTGGTTGAGTGAAGGGTTGGTTGAATATTTTTTTAGCACCGTGTATAAAGAAATGTATCCGTGAATATGTGGGCAGAGAACACCCAGTTTGAAATTTTCAGGCAAAACTTTTTTCTTTTTAAACACCATGCTTTTCAACAATCCAGACATGATCAATGTTTCAAAGTGATGAATCATAGTGCAAAACATGAGCCATATAAGATCTCATTTCCCAAAGAACAGTGGAAAAGCAATCAGAAAAAAAATTCTAAAAATTAGTATTTTCAAAGAACTGGCTAGTGTATGCCCCTCAAGATTTTAACATAAATGTTGTGACATGTTTTGCTTGTGTCTGTGCGTGTGTGTGTTTTATCCTCACCCAACAAGTGTTTTGATGCTATTAGGAATAAAAAGAAATAATGCTGTTTAGTCACTAAACCACACGTCCTCTCTACAAAGACAAGAAGTCTTATGACTTGAAGTTTGAAAATTTACCTAGCCACGTTAATATCTAAATCACTGTTGGGTCTCTCTTCCTTTTCCCAACCAGCTCTCCCTCAAACACACAGAAGGTTTCCAGTTCACTTAGGTGGGCATTGGATCAAGCCATTTATTGATTCCTGTTGTATGATAGTACTGCCGGTGAGGGTTGAGCACTGTTGATATTGGGTCTGGGTAAATTTCCTAATTTCTAGTGGTTTACAACCTGGTGGTAAAATTTTTATATGGCAGGAATGTGACCCTGAAGGTAGAAATTTGTGATGAGTTTTTAGAAACTTTTATTACAAGGAGAGCTCTCTGAAATGTTCCTCACGACCCTACAAACCTCTTTCTTCTTTGTTATATTAAGGCACGATGCAGAAATGGGGTTTACAGAGGATCACTGATAGCTGATATTACATGGGACGGATGTACTTCTTGTGGCCATAGCTACTAGAGGGATCAAGCAAAGGTATTATGAATGTCCCATGCATATAATTACAACCATAAATTAGTTTTATGTGCCAGCACGGCTCACTTCTAGACAACAATATAATTAGAGCTGATGACACATGTATTTCCAAATTCCACTCTTTGGCTTTTACCTCTTTCTTAAAAATAATGGCAAGACAGACATTCTGAATAGAGCAGAAATCTTCAAAACAGAACTCAGAAAAACTAGGCTTTATTTCAAAGTTAATATCCTGGCGAGACTTAAGGGCAGGGTTGACAGGGTTTGTGCATCTAGCTCAGCCAATTCATGTTTCCAGATGGAAACTCTGTGAGACGTTTTTTGGTTTTGTTTGATGACTTCGGACAGTTCAGAAGTAGATAGCTTATCCATGTTTCGCACCGTGTTCTGGTTTCATTCAAGCAAGAGGCTGTCAAAGGCAACAGAGCTATGTAAAAAGAAACCAGGAGTATAGATAACTACAAACAGGAACCAGGAATTTATCCACCTTTATTGGCAAAGCTCACATATAGAGCTTGAAAAAAAACCAACGCAAAATTGTAGTGAAGACTGAACAGCCTCAGCTCCATTTATTGCACACCTTTCTACTGTACTCAAGACTACTGCAGCTGGGCGTTATTAAGTACAAACCAGTTGAACACACCTGTGTCAGCACAATATTGGGAATTTAATTGCTTGCTCTGAGATATTTGTAACCTTATGGAGACCATTTGCCCAGGAAGGTCACAAAATTTCCAAGCCAAATCTCCAATATATATTCCATGTCCTGGAGCGGATCAGCCAGCTGTGGTGTGTTTTGAACCGAGGGAACTGAGCCTTGGTAAAAATGCAGCTTCCAGCTACCATTATGCATACCCTTTTCTTTCAGCCTCTGTCTTCTGCTCTCAGTTCCTCCTACATTACAATGCTTTCTCAGCGGCAACTTGACTGTGCTTTCTGTTTAATTTATAAGCAGTATCTTGCTCTTCATCTGGGACTTTAGGAGGAGGGTGGCATTTGACAAATGCTGAAATTAATAGCAACTCTGGCTCATGCATGTGTCCCACAGAGGACAATGACATTAGCAATAGCTACAGAAATAGAAAGGGAGAGACTAACTGGCGAAAATCTCTTGGTTTAGCCCAGAGCTTAGGCTGAAGGCCAAAGCTGGGAAATATCATTGAAATATATTTTGTTATTCTTTGTTTTGCTGGCGAAATGATGTAAATTCTCCTTAGAAAAGAGCATGTGAATGACTAGTGGACCCTGGATTATTTGACCACAAAAGGGCTCCAGAACATAAAAGGTTTAAGTGAAGTAATAAACTCCTATAAATCCACATTAAAGGGAAATGATGGCATATTTGGATCCAGTACAGAGAAACTAGATCATGTGTAAAGTATCTCTCACCACTACTCAAAATGAAGAGATAGTAGCTAAGGTATGAGGGTGTTTCAGGTTTCCTAAGGCTTCTTGCACTGACAATCCTGCATCTATTGCTGCAAGGGGCTCCTGTCTTTTTCACAAAGTGTCTTCTCTCATGTGAGCAAACTCTGCCTTCCTGTCACATACCTTCTACAGATTCACAATTTATGCTCTTTTTTTGTTGTTGTTGTTGTTTGTTTGTTTTTGTTGATTTGGGTTTTTTTTCCCAATATCAGCAAATACTTTTCCTCCTGAAAGGGCTGGGATAATCAGGACCCTGGTTTGTCTGTTTACTTAACCTTATTTCCTCTCACCTTTACACAACAGTAAACTTCAGGGCTAATAGGAGTTCTTCATACGGTCTCTCTCTCTGAATAAACAGTTAGGCCTTTCTGGTAATGTCCCACCTTTCCTCTCTTCCTCAAAAAGAATCTCCCTCAGTTTTTGCCTTTCACTTTTCCTTTCATACAAACCCTGTGATTAGCTCTGTACTGCCTTTGTCAGTCCAGGCACTGGGGTTGCAAGTTGTGGGAGATCCTGTATTTCCCCCTGTATATATGATTATTGGATTGGCCAGATGGCTTCAGTTTACTGGCTATATAATTTCCAGTGTCTGAGAGCAAGAGACACTGAATACACAAATCCATAGCATGGCAGAATGATAGAGATAGAGAAGAAACCGTGTTAAGAGCTTCTTCGCGTCAGCAGAAGGGTGGTCTCTAGAACATACCTTTTACAATGTGTCTTCAAAAAAAGCCAATTCTGTTGTTTTTCAACCAGCTGAACCAGAGATTAAAGTTTTTTTACACTGAAAGAGAAATGAATATATGGGCTTAAAGCAACTGATTTACCTGTGATGCATGCATCAGACTCATTCAGATTATCTTCAGACACAGAAAGAGAATACCTTTTGCAACAAAGGTCCTTTCTTGATTTCTAATCCTTCCTCACATAACAACTTTGTTGAAGACAATGATACATTCCTTGAATGACTAAGAAGAAAACTCTTAGGATACAGATGGGTCTCATGCTTACTATAATGTTTAAGCATAACCTCCTTTTACTTCTGTACCTGGGGAATTATTCACTTTGTAGCCTCAGAGCAATTGTAATTGAAACTGAAGCAGAATTGCCAGTGTGTAAAGCAACTCTTCCGGTACCTCTTGCTCTATACTGGTCTGTTATTTGCTCACCTAGCAGGAAAACATCAGTTTGATTTTGCTTTCATCCTAATTAGTAGGAAGGGTGCATTTTCAGTTGGAGAGAAAAAAGATAGTAGACTCATGTCAACTCCTCAAAATTTTAGCTAAGTTATGGTTGGTTTCTCTCTCTTTTTAAACTGTGTGCATTTGTCTGACCCCAGCAAGTGGTGTGATGTGCTTTCACCATACTACTGCTTAAACTAACAGTTATCTTTGGCAGGTAGCATAACAGCTCAGGCTTTTTTATATGTCTGGAGTTCTTACTGTGGTCAGCTCTTCAAGTATAGCCCAACCTAAAAGGTCTGAGGAGAAAACATGGAAATGAAATTATTTTTTCCAGTAGTGAACAAATGGGCTTAGTAGTTATTAACATTTTAGAAGCATTTAAGGCTTTCATTAGAACTTTGAAGCAGAGCTGCCATTGTTAACATTGTTGATGTCTCCATCGCAAAAAAAAAACCTTTAGAGTTTACTATTTGGCTCCTTGAAACAATATTCAAATCCAAGTTCATTTCACATTTCATGTCTCTATAAAATTGTTCTATATACATTTTTACAGTGGCATTTGGGATTGATCTCAGAGTCTTTGTTGCTACTGCTGCTAGACTCCATAACATCCATTTTAATTTAAAAAAAAATTAATCTTTAAGGGGATGGTCTCTTAAAAATAAAAACAATTTTTTTCTTTTGCAAATGGTTAGTCTTTTTACAACCAAAACGCAGTAACCCTTTTCATTCTGGCATTTTGGACAGTGTCATATTAACATTAACTCCTTTTGGACTTCTTGTCATCATAAAGCCTGAAAGACAACCTCAGCAGAAGTGATGACCTGGATTTGTCAGTGGTGATTGTATCACTACTAGGTGTCATTGGGGGCACGGCTCCCACTAAAGCCAACAGGAGCTTCAAATGCAACCTCCAGCAACAGTTCAGTTCAGTATAATATGTTTTTCACAGAGAGAACTAGTATATGAAAGCCTTTCACACTTCTTCCTCTGTGCCAAACTCCAGCCCCGCGAAGTAAGTGTCTGTGTACAAGCAGTTGTTTCATTGCATGCACTTGTTTCATTGCATGAATAACCCTAGTAAACAGCACAGTTCAGTTTAGACACATTTTGTGAAACAGAAAAGTTGCACAGAAAAAGAAAGAAATCAGTAGAGTAACAAGAAATGCACTGTCATTTTAGAAAGCAGCTTGCTGAAGAGCTGATCTCTTGATGGTGGTTTCTCTTTTAAAGAGGGAGAAGAGATGATTCAGAGCCATAAAATATTTTTTGTCAGGGATGCAAAGAAGTAGAACTACAAGTCAGCTAAGGCCCTTGTTAGTATGATGCGCTTATGGTTTAAATCAATTAGACAAAAATGTATCCTGACCCAGTTGTCTTAAAATATGTGGAAACCTCATTCTGAAATGAATTGAACAGAACTTAAAAGAAGGAAATAACAGATATCCCTGTGCAATTTTCTGAATCCAGTGGGATTCCATGAATAAAGGTGGGCAAGACTCCTTTTGTACTCAGCCCAGGATCTGTGCTGCTGTCCTAAAAGCAGGTAGAAGCTAAACACTGGTTTGCTGAAACCAGTATGGTGGGGTCATTGTCATTAGCCATATTGAAAAACTTATAGACCAGCATTTGCAATCACATTGCATGTGATTGTAAAGTAATTATTTTAGCTGCAAAAAGGTACCAATGTAAATAACAAGGATAAAAGACCTAATAAAATTTTTAAGTACTTAACTAGTGCTCTGCTGAGTCAGGGCCGTGTTTCAGATTTATTTTCTGAGCAGTATTTAAATGAACGATTATTCTGTGAATGTAGATAAGACATGGTTGAATTTATCTGCACATCGCACAAAAACTACTTAGATCAGAAATATATCTGTGGACTTTTCATGTATACACTGAAACAAACAAACAAAAAATCCTCTTTGTGGAAAAATACTAATAGCTAAAATGATCTAAAAGTGATTTTTTGGGGTGATATCTTTATTTTAGCTTGTTGCTGTTGTTTTTTGCATGTGGCTTGTTAAAAAGCTCTGTGGAAATGACTGGATTGCTTAAGAATAGAATGAAATAAATATATGTCACATAGTTTAAAAAGTTTTAGTAGTTTTATTTCTATCATGACTCTATTCCAGAAAGCTAGAATAGAGAAGTTAATGAGGGAACTAACAAAAAAACTGATAAATTTGGGGATATCTTACTGCATGGAGAGTTTTTATGCTTTACACTAGTACTGAAAAAAACATTGCCTGAACAGTTAATACTATGCTTGATAGGATATAGGGAGAATGGACTTGTTCTTATTGAATGAGCTTAGTGATAGATCATGTTTTTCCCACACCTTACGGATAGTGATCTATAAGAATGGATGTTTGGGAAACAAAGGCGGAAGAATGCTTTTCGGAAAGTCAAGTTTGAGGCCAAGAGTTTATAACACTGGATTAAATGCCAAACCCTGGAGATCAGTTTGTGTCGCAGCTGTTTGTATTAGCTAAGTCTACTATTTTTTCCCCTTCTTCTTCTTTTCTTTAAGGATTTCAAAGTTCATAAAGAAGAAAAAAATCCTGCTGGTGGACAACTTTTCTACTGCATAATTTACTTTCTTTGTTAAGCAATGAGAAAGAAGTCTGAACTCTGGTGGGTGAGATTCTCCCCAAGCTGAGCAAATGGGATTGAAATGGTGCATAGAATCTGTGTGGGTTTTCTGCAGAGAAGTGAAATTCATCTGAAGAGAGGAAATTCATCTGAAAACCGTCTGATGGTTTATTTTGTTAATTCTGATTTTGTGAAAAAGGTAATTCAGTTGGCTTAAGGACATAAATCAGGTAATTATCCTTGGTAATTCTGCGATATAAATCTGATAATTATTTTCCTTCTAAAATGTAGAATGTCCAAAACCTCCCCCAGAAACCTTTCCATTCTGCTTCTGGAAAGAAACCTGTAATTAGACAATGCTTACTTGTTTTACAGGTTATGTAATGTACATCATATAATGCCCATGCAGATTACTTTCAGTGGGAGTAACAAGCGGGCAATTGAAAGTTAAGATTTCTAAGCAAAGAAGACATGAACTTTCCTTCTCTGTTGCAAAATGTTTGGGTAAGGAAACATGTTCCTCTTCATCCCCACCATGTAGCAGAGAATCCTGGCTTATGCTTCTGTATGGATAAAAGTTCTGTAAGGAATCCCAAAGTGCAGTAGCAAGGAGCCTGATGCTCAGAGGGAAGGGAACACTGCATACACAAACTAGAAACCCAGATTTTTTTTTTCTTTAAGCTTTTTTTGTTTGTTTCATACAAATGAGACCTAAGATTTGAAGGTGGGCTATAAGGAAATAAAAATGAGGTTAGTGCCCTTCAGAAATGCAAAGAATTTAAACTCTTGTTTTCTTTAACATTGCTGGCAGTCAGCTTAGGAGATCAGAGAAATGGAATGGGAACTGTCTTGGCTCCCTTTATAGCAGAAAAGGTCAGAGTTTTTGTCTTCTAACTGTCATTAAATATTTATTTTTGAATTGTTGTTTAACAACAAACAAACAAATAGATTTCAAAACATGAAGGATCAGGCTTTCTGTCAGCTTCTTATGAATTCTCTTGCTCACTACAACCCATCAGTTTCTTTCAAAAAAACCTCGATTAAAAAATATGTAAAGAGAAAACTGCAAACAGCTAAGATTCTCTCATACAGACAGGTCACAGACTAATTCTTTCATTTACAGATAAGCTTTAAAGTGCAGGACAGAACAAAGCTCCTTTTACCATAAGGCCAGAGAACGTTAATGCAACAACTGAACACCATAGTAAGTCCAGCACATGAAAAAAAACATTACTCAGGTAATTCTCTCAGATAATGCTGGATATTATATTACAGCAAGCAAACAAATGTTATTCAAATAATGTAGAATTCATCCAACAACTGAAATGCCAGCATGTATGATGCCGAGTGCATCACAGACAGTGTTTGAAATGTACTTTATGACTGTCAGGGTAACTACTTTTCTTAACTATTCAGACAAGGGAAAAGACAAGTGGCCTGAAATTAGGAAGAGGACCACAGGACTATTTTACTGATTTTTCTCCTAGGAAGTAGCCTGAAAAAAAGCAATTCCCTTCCCCCATGATTGAAAGAAGATATCTTCATTTAAAAGACAACTTCCTCATTTGGTTATCCTTGGAGAAGCATATAAGGCAAGCCCTGTTGATTAGTAACTGCAAATAGCCAGGGAACAATTTCTTCATCCTGCTTTTACCTGGAAGTGCAGAATTTTTATACATTTTGTTGACTTCCAGAAGAAACAAGTCCTTCTTAGCTGTCAAAAGTGTTGACACTGTTTGTCTTCTCTGTGGGGAGGATTTCTAAGAGGGTTTTGCCAAAGCTCCCCCTGATCACTCCTGGTGAAGAAGTTGCTCCTCAAAAGGTAGGAAGAGTAAAATGCAGCTCAAGAGGGTCAGGTACAGCTGCTGCTGCCACGCCGTTACCTAATGAGAGTGGTAGGAGCCAGGAAGACCTGGACATGACTTTGGAGGAGAAATTATCAATGGTCAGCCCAGAAAATTCAGTGGCTACATCCATTTATTTATCCTGGTACACTATCAGGATGGTATCCAGCACAGTTTTGCCCTTACAAGTCTCCTCTTGCCATTGGACTTCTTGCTACTGCACTTTACAGAACTCTTATTCTTACAGAAGTATAAAACAGGATTCTCTGCTGCATGGTGGGGATGAAGAGCCCTTACCCAAACTACTTCTGCTCACCGTCTGGGAGCGACCATTCCCAAATAGGATGTATGCTGGCATGCACCCCTTTCAGGGTAGGAGACTTTACTGGTGTCGACACAGGCTGCTGTTTGCCAGTTAGTCTCAGAGCTGCAAAACAATCTGGAGCACATTCAGTGCCCTAGTATAGGCATAAACATATTTTTCTCCAACGGCTTGCAGTCTAACATTTACCCTTGAATCATTTGGAAGGGTATTTTCTAATTCTGTCCTCAATGAAAGTTGCTGGGAAATATAACAGGTTTACACCCAAAGAATCAATATACTGCATTCCTCCACCATGGATAGAAGAGTTGAATACAGTCCAATTTCTGAGTTCACAGTCAGTGGAAAACACTAGGAGACTGAACAAGCTTTTACTGCAGCTTAATTCCTATGTTGCTGATGGGGTGATGAGAGAAAAGAAGTAGGAAAAAATAGTAGACACATGGATGGCAAAGAGGACACTGAAACAGGTACCTCTGACAAAGACTGAAATCCAAGCTGCATATGAAAAAAATGGTGCAGGAACTTTGGACAAGGTTATCTGTATCTGATAGGAGAATAGAAATTAGTTTAGTTTAAAAAACAAAAATATAGGAATTTTTGATAGATGAAAGTGGAAACTATAGGCAACAGGCTGTGCCCTCTGCATGAATCTCCACTACTATAGCAGAAATCTAAACACGACCCATGACAATTTCTCAACAAGCCCATTCATTCATTCTTTTTTTCTTCTACAAATTAAAATAATGTTAGAAATTTTTTTCTTGATAGAGTCTTAGCATTGTGTTCAACTTTCCCATGCTAAACCTAAACTAAGTGAATTAGTAGGGGGAAACCTAGCATCCTACAAAAAATTTGTTCAGATGAAGTCTTACTAATGATAATTTCATGTTGACAAAACTAGGATATAAATGTTTGTATTGTGTGAGTGATTAAAAGATATGGGATAGAGGAATTTTATTAAAACAACTTCTAGAATACCTGGTCATACTAATGAAGACCTGACCAATGCTAGTCTGAATTAGAAGTTACTCACAAACTCTAACATGTTGCATGGGAGAGCCTAAAAACCCCTAGAACTATTGCTGTCTCTGTAGTATTTTATAAAGAATTAAAGTAGGGAAATTGTTTTCACCTGACTGTAAGCCTATATGGCCAAAGGACAAAAATGATAAAAGGTGGCAAAACTATAGTGACAACTCATTTGTGTGAGCATTTGAACCTCTGATCATAAAGTGAAAACTGGGTTTTGACTTCTTTATTCTCAGTGTGTTTCTTTGACATTATTATTATTACTATTATTATTATTAGTCACCAAGACATATTCTAGTAATTACATGGCATAAATTCCTGGAACTAAAATTAATATGTTATATTCACCAAAAAGTCTGTAATACGGTTTCTCTTCTTTTCAAAGAGAATTTAAAAGCTGGAAATCTTTAAAGCTTGGACGTTGAAAAGAAAAACAAAACAAAAAACCTATTTTGCAGACTTGTCTGGTGTGAGCTTGTCTGTGTTTCCAGCCCTATGGGAGTTTTCCCCATTCTAGTCTTCAAATATTTACCCTGAAAAAAGGTTTTAAAGAGAGAGAAAGAGAGAGTAAAAGGAGGAGGAGGAAGAAGAGGAGGAGGAGGAGGAAGAGGAAGAAGAGGAGGAGGGGAACCTCTCTACTTGTAACCGTTCCCACAGTCTGCCGTTTCCCAGCTGGAATGAATGGAATCCCGATAATGCTCACTTGTTCGGAAACACTAAGCTCACCCAGACTGTGGAGACAGCTGTAGCTGAACATTGCACAGAGCTTCGGATTACGGGAGAGGGAGTGATAAAATAATTAAAAACAGTATCATCCTAGAAAAATAGAATTGCTATGGAAATGACCACCTCATCATTACAGAGGATATTGCCTTGAAAATGATCAGGTTGAGATGAGTTTCTACCGGACCCTTTCTTTCTTAAGATGTCTGTAGTAACAGGCCATCCTAAAACTATTTTGTGTTTTCCTTAACCGCATCAGCTTTGTACATTGGAGGCCAGAACTGTTTGACTGCCACTCCATAAAACACTTAGCAGCTTCCTGGTGGATGCTTGGGATCCTTGTTTCTTGTCTTTTCTTCTAAAAGCTGTCATTTTGCAATTCAGAAGCTAACTGCTAGTAGTAGACCACAGAGATCAAATTCTGGGGTATGTATACATATCTAGGGTATATTATGTATATATCCAGAGATAATATGAATCTCTATCTGCATGAGATCACACACACTAAATGAAGGCCTAGGTATGTCATTCCCCTGTTAATTGTCAGCTCACTCTGCCAAGAGCCATGGGGAGTGTCTTTGAAAGACTTCCTTAGTTAGGAAGACATAAAGATCAGCTAAGGAAATCCAAAGTCTGGACATCTGTAGTGAATATTGTTGATTTGTGTCCACAGCCTACAGGAGGATTTACTCTGAGAGACATAATCACATGGTTATGTTGTCTTGGTGATAAACACCTGATAAACAGCTGGTGAGTCACCTGCATGTTCAAAAAGATACAGCTGAAAGGCTGTATATCTTGCAAAGAAGGAGTTGGCCACAAAGCATAAGCAAAGCAGAGAAACAGAAAGGTCTTCTCTCCCTTCATGGATGTTAAAGTCAATTGCTTGAAGTTTTGGAAGCATTTAATGCTTCAGTCTCTGAATTGTAGTTTCAGGATTTTGAATAATAACTTTAATTTTTCTTGAAAAGTTGTTGCAGGAAAATACCTGGAAACTGAAGTCATTCCAGTAGGTGGAAACTAATGTTTGTTTTGCTCAAAATGGGATAATAGCAGCTGCAATCACTTTCTTAAGATTTAGGCTGGAGAATGGCTCTGACAACTGAATTGGTGAGTTTATAGGCTAGGGTTTCATCTTCCAGCTTACAGGTAGGCCGAGTATTCTCCAGCTACTGTCCTGATTCCAGCCTCTCCTTTTGGGCAAAATAACCAAGAAAAAAGTAACCATCAAGATCAGGACAACAGGTGACATTAGCTGACCTCACAGAAGGCTGATAAGCAGAGTTTAAACTAGGACAGAGTGCCAAGGCCACTTAAAAACTTCCTCCAGGCCATATGCACACGTGAAATACTCCTGATCAAACTACTGGACTTTCCTGTAGCCTTGACACAGCAAAGCATACTAGCACTACCACCAGCATCTTTGTCATGTAGCAGGAATACATAGGCATGGTCTACTAGATTTCTTCCTAATAGTAATCCACAACTCCTCTTTCTCTCTGAACATCTTGCAGAGATTAGTGCTAACCTTTGGGGTTTTCTTCTTCTTTTTCAAAATCTACATGAGACTTCTGGGAGAAGGGGAGAAAGAAACATCATGGTCTTAGCTACCAACAATAGAATGATAAAACCCAGCTATTTATCTTGTTCTCTGCTCACGCAGCTGTCATTATGTCTAATGCATCAGCATAGGTCAGGAAATAATTTTTCAGACAACAATCAACTGACTCAAGCTGAAACAAGCAAGATGGAAGTGATGTTTGGGAAGGAAAAAACATGTCAAAGAATTGTCCATGATGTTTCCACTTGTCCCTGTAGGCATTCAACCCACAACAGCACAAAAACTTTGCTGTACTCTTCCTGACAAGTCTGAATGACTGCCTTTCTTTTACTTTCTGGCTTGCTAGGAAACTTTGTTCAGAGTGCAGGCCTGGACACAGCCGCCCATATGTTTGCCACACTCATTCTGGAGGACTGTTTTACTGCATCAAACTGTGATGTTGACTCCCAGGTTAATATATAATATGGCTTATGACCTGTGACTTTGGCTGCTATGTGAACCCCTTATGTGTACCGTGCTCAAGCTGACAGCTGGTTCCTAGTTCACTTGTGATGCTAGTTCAAGCTTTTGGTTCTAATTTCAGTAACAACTTAATAGATCAAATCTTAGATCTTGAATTGTGGAGTCTCAACCATTGCAACAACTGCTTCTTTTAAATGTAGATCACAAAACTGAGGAGGAAGCTCGTGAGATTGGGAACAAATGCTCTGTGATATTCTGATTGGAAGAAACCCCCACAAAACATTAGGCAAGTACAGGGTTTGATTGTGTTCACAAAATACCTTAAAATCTTCATTTGTGTGAAAGTATTTACGACAAATATATTCCTTTTTTTTTTTTTTAAATAAAAGGAAGGACTTAGAGGGAAACGTAAAAAGTTTTATTAAACTAGTGTTGCTGAGAGAGAAGTTAGAAAAGCCTATGGGTGGATCACCTTTCCTCCAGGCTCATGACTGCATGCTTTTCTTTATTTTTCTCTCTGCATTAGTTACTCATCATAAATTATATTCTCATTGTTCAAACATATTTCTTGTTCCAAATTATTTGCTTTATTTTCACATCTCCCAATCTAACCTGCCTCAACTTACTCCGCATTCCCAGTAGAATCATTGCTAGTGCTACTTATTTTTTGTGCTGACACTTTCACCAGCTAGCTTAATAACTTTTCTAATTGTTTAAAATGTTCTTCATTTTATGAGTTTTCCTTTAATAGTTATTGTTTTCAAAAGCACGTACATAAATGGCACGTTTTTAACCAGTAAAAGAAGAAACTTAAACATATTTATTTCTAAGTTTTTAAGGGAAAAGTTTAACCAAAAAAAATTGTTATTTAGGACTACTGCAGTTAAAATTTTCCTCTTCCAGATGTTCAGAAATGGATCTGAATTGAAACATCATATCAAAACACTCAGAAAGTTGGGCAATGCAGCAGTTCCAATTTGTATTATAATAAATGCCCAATTCTGGTCTGTGGCTAGAGTGTGGAAGAATTAGAAAAAATTATCTGAGAGGGAATTCTCTGGATGCTTTAGAAACAAAAGTATACATTTTTTTTCTTCCAGAGAAACAATAAGAGAAATTATTTAGTAAGACATAGGTTGAGGGCACCTGGACCTTACAGAACCTTTGCAGAACCCTGTGGAAGACAATATAGCTTCCTAAGGGATCTGTTTGGAGATCAAATTCTACATTTAGTTATTTGCACAGGTGAATGTGAGGCCATGAATTTAAGGCCAGAATTTGGCTTGCAGAAACATTGTTATTCTTGATGAGTCACAAGAAAGAACTTAGCTTGACCTTTAGATCAGATTGCATTTGAAGGGGTAATATTTAGAGAAGCCATCTTTTTGCATAAGCTTTATATGTTATTCTGAGCCAAACTAAGCATAAATGTATAAAACTCTGTTAAAGATCAAGAGGCAATTGGACTAACAGAGTTTTTTGGACAGATAGACTAAGGGGAAACTATGACTACTTTAAGATTAATTAATTTCTTTGAAATTTGGTAGAAATCACCTCCCAGACTGTACCATATTCACGTTTAACTCATTGCCTTAAAGCAAAGGCCCCAAAGCTGACTTAATTCATTCTATATCATGCTGCTCTGAAGCAGAAAGGCATAACATAATTCAGTTTAGTAACACTTCTCTCTTCCCAAATGTACTCATTTCTGTAGTCAAATGTGTAATAAGAGGCTTGGCTCACTTCCCAGGCTTGCTTAGCACCACAAGAACATGATACAAATCAGTCTATGCTATAGCAAAGAAATGTATAATGATGCAGTGGATACCCTACAAACCTCCCAGACAGAACTTTTGCCTTGAGTTGACTGAATTCCCAAACATATGAAATACAGGGCTTAAAAGGTAAAAAGGGGCCAAATACCTCTGTGCAGTGTCTCCACCTAATCAGCAGAATGACCCTGAGACTATTTTACTTAAAAAGCTTTGTTAAATTTGGATAATTTTGTTTATATCAACAGGAAAAGTTAAGGAACTCATTAGAAAGTGAAAACCACCCAATGGTACAGATTGCTCTTCTCAGAGCACGAGACCCTCATGAATAGGCACAGAAACAAAGTCAAACTGTTTCCCTCTGCCCTATTTCTGAGCAGCTATCCCAGGTAAGCTTGTATAACTCTGTTTTAGAAAGGTATGTGGTAACCTAAGATTCATATTTCTTCATATCAGACATGAGATGTGAGATAACATTTTTTAAAGTTGTGAAGGAACAAAAATTCCATTAAATTGAGGGGGAAGGTGTTGCTTTCAGGCACCTAAAACATGGGTCTGAAAAAGCATTTAGGAGTCTAGTGTGTGTCTTAGGTATCTAAACTGAATGAGCAATCTACAACTCCTAGTTTTCTAATTAAACAGAAGGACCACAGGCACTTATTTATCACCAGTGAAGTTACTTAGTCATCTAGAATATTGCTGCTTCACATATCCTGAGACATTTTTGATTAGTATTGCCTAAATGACACTCAGCAGCTTGAGCATACCTGAATTTCCTGAAGTAGGTTATCCCATGTGCAAGTTTTATGAGTGACCTAATCGCAGGGTTAGGCTAAGAGCAAACTTCCTGCATACTTACAGTTCACCCATGGCAACTCCAGCCACCTTACCTGAAAACATGCAACCGATGAAGTAGGTTCCACCAACATTTTGTACAGTAAACCTTTAGGTCAAAACACTCATTCAGGAATAGCAGCAATGTTCAGCAATGCTCTGGATGTGCTGCAAATTTCCCATTAAAACCAGAATTTGTGGTGTCACTATTTGCCAAAATGCAAATTAATTTTCTTCTAAATGTATCAACAATTCCAGGGAATGTAGTCAAGAGCAGTAAGTTAGTTATGGACATTTTCAGGATACATAGGGTACCACTGAGCCTAGGACTCCCAGTTCTTGCACAAATGCTCTCACCACTAGGCTATTACAAAAAATGTGGCACTACCAGGATCTCTCCTCATCTTTTGAAAGAATAGAGTAACCGGGCTCCCACACCAAATGGAAAAGTTAAGTCAAGGATGGGTTTGACACTGTTACCCGCATTCTCACACAAGCATCTGGTGTGGTGTTGCAGACAGTGCCTAAATCTAGAAGCAAAGTGGCTGTTAAGACATCTTTCTCCATCATTGCTCGTGTTTGCTCATGTAGATATTGTCTTCTTCTATGTACTGCCTTCTGTGAAGGCTGTTATCATCAAGTGTGTAACTCACAGGACAGTGGTTTGCCATACTCTGCAATTAAAGACTTCAGTGTTTCATTCCACTTAATTAAGGCACTTCAACCATAGGGTAATTGGTAAGTGAATAAATTAGAGGTCCAGCAGTCACCACTAACTTCTGGCTTAAGATTTTTGGCTTTTGGTGGTGGAAGATTTGGTGGTGTAGCGACATGGATGTTGGTCTCTTCTTCCAAGTAACAAGCGATAGGACAAGAGGAAATGGCCTCAAGTTGTGCCAGGGGAGGTTTAGATTGGATATTAGGAAAAATTTCTTCACCAAAAGAGTTGTCAAGCGTTGGAACAGGCTGCCCAGGAAAATGGAAGTATTTAAAAGATGTGTAGATGTGGTGCTTAGGGACATGGTTTAGTGGTGGACTTGGCAGTGCCAGGTTGGACTTGATCTTAAAGGTCTTTTCCAACCTAAACGATTCTATAATTCTATGCTTTCTTCAGTCACCATTTCCAGGCAAGTATGCCTCTCTAGATGACTGGGGCCCATTAGCTGTGCTGAAGTGGGTCTAGAGAAACACATATAAACTTATCTAAATGCTCTGAACCTCTGACCTTAAACACAGATCTGAAAGTCTCTGGAGAACAGATGAGTACTAGAGAAGTCCAGCTAATAGTGCTTTCTGTCTGACAGGAAATACTGAAAGAATGGACTTTCTATAACTGGTTATTTATAATTCCGCTGAAAACAATAAGATAACATCAGGAAAATGAAAAGTTAAAAGACAAAAGTGAAATGTTTTAATCAAGAAAATATGGGAACTGGTCACATTTTCAGCAGTCCAAGGCAAATGTGAATACCTTATTTACACATCAAAGAATATATAAAATTTATCTCCGTTTAAAAGAACACCTTTGTTCTTTGTTTGTGTGGGAAGATTTTGGTACTGGGGAGACTACAGGGGTGGCTTCTGTGAGAAGCTGCTAGAAGCTTCCCCCATGTCCAACAGAGCCAATGCCAGCCGGCTCCAAGTTGGACCTGCTGCTGGCCAAGGCTGAGCCCATCAGCGACAGTGGTAGCACCTCTGTGATAACATACTTAAGAAGGGAGAAAAGTTGCTGTGCGACAGCAATTGCAGCCAC
>NW_009185733.1:2291-60193 GCF_000690835.1 Fulmarus glacialis | reverse complement strand
GGGAAGGACTCACGTTGGAGAAGTTTGTGGAGGACTGTCTCCTGTGGGAGGGACCCCATGCTGGAGCAGGGGAAGAGTGTGAGGAGTCCTCCCCCTGAGGAGGAAGCAGTGGCAGAGACAACGTGTGATGAACTGACCGCAACCCCCATTCCCCGCCCCCCTGTGCTGCTGGCGGGGAGGAGGTAGAGAAAATCAGGAGTGAAGTTAAGCCCGGGAAGAAGGCAGGGGTGGGAGGAAGATGTTTTTAAGATTTGGTTTTATTTCTCATTATCCCGCTCTGTTGTTAAGAGAAAATCAGGAGTGAAGTTAAGCCCGGGAAGAAGGCAGGGGTGGGAGGAAGATGTTTTTAAGATTTGGTTTTATTTCTCATTATCCCGCTCTGTTGTTAATTAGTAATAAATTAAATTAATTTTCCTCGAGTCGAGTCTGTTTTGGCTGTGATGGTAATTGCTGAGTGATCTCCCTGTCCTTATCTCGACCCACGAGCCTTTCATCGTATTTCCCCTCTCCGAGGGGGAGTAATAGAGCAGCTTTGGTGGGCACCTGGCATCCAGCCAGGGTCAACCCACCACAACACCTCATCATATATTCCTTTTCAGGAGTAACTGTTGAGAGCCTAAACATTTCTTTCTGTGGGGCTACTATGCTTAATTCTTTAAACATGTTTTAGACCAGCTATGACTCTGCTGCAAATGTGAACTCAGCTGTGGGTGGTAAATGGTAGAGGTATTTTCGGTTTATTTGAAATATTTGACACTTTTTATTTGCCTTGGGCTTCAACCCCCCATAAGTGAGTGAAATGGATGATCTTAGGGTTACTGACTCATATTTCCTGTCCTCATGATAATAAAACAGAGTAAGAACAAATATGGAGAAATTAAGAAACAACTTGGGACCAATTGTAAGTTGGGGTGCCTTCAAGAAAAACAATTATGTTCAAAAATAAATACTTTTATTTCATTTTGGAGTCTGACTGCAGAATGATATTGAGTGAAATCTTTCTCCTTAAACTTAGCAGCCAATAGGAAGGCAGGAGCTGGAATATTTTTAAATAAATACTTTTAAAGAAATACAGGCTCTTTCATCCTTGGGAAAAAGGAAAGTGCCTGTGTGAGTGGGCAAAACACAGGAAATTGAATTGTTATGGGGATTATTAAGCCCCTACAGAAAAACAGAGCGCAATTCAAACCATAAGACACCATTCACTGTAGGCATTTGCCAAACATCTCAGAAGGGACTGCAGCGCAGTAGCATCTATATAAAAGTGAACATTGCTTTTCTGCTTCTGCTGTCATCAACAGTTATCTCCCAGTGTGGACTCCACATCAAAGCTAACAAGGTGATGTGCCTGATTTACTGTGCACAGGTAGAGCAATCCTCTCTGACCACCTACATTGGTTCCCTGCAATAAATTCAGAGGACTGTGGGAGGGCATTAGAAGGAAGACTGGATGGAGGATGCTTCCAAATGCCCCTTTTCTAGGGATGCTCCTGAATACCCCTTATCAGCTATTGCTTAAGTTCATTGGTGTTGAAGCAGAATAAGAACACAGATATTGATAGATATTCACAGATATTTTTTCATCCTACAATCTTTCCTGCAAAGCTGGATTGACTTGATTTTTATTCTGCTGTCCTTTCTTACTGTTGTTTTTAGCATTTGTTGCAGCTATCATTTATGATAAAATCATAGAAATGTTGGCTGGAAGAAACTGTGGAGGTCATCCAGTCCACTGTCTCACTTGGAGCAGGACTTTTGCCAATACCAGATCAAATTAGCAATTGTTTTATATGGTGAAGTGTTGAAAACCTCTCAGGATGGGGATTCTATCTCCTCTTTGAGTAACCTGTTGCAGTACTGTAATGGCCTCCTAGTGAAAAAGTTTTTCTAATGTCCAGTCTCAAACCTTAACTTGTGGCTGACAGCTTTGTTTTGTAATCTGCCACTGTATCAAAGAGCTCAGCTCCATTGTCTCTGTAAGTCTTTCAAGTAGTTATGGGCAGAAAGTTTTTTATCTTCATTTTGGAGATCAGAATGAATACGATTTATTCTTTCTGGAATAGCAAATGAAAAATGTTCTTGATTTAACAATTCTACTTGCAGGTCCTTGTGACATTTTGTCATATGCCGTATCTTCTCCAAGAGGGGCTACTTCACCTGTGTTGTGAGCCTAGTAGCAACGAAAGATGATTTGAATGGCCACATGCTTTGAGGTGCTCCTGCATGCCCACACGCACAGCCACTGATGCTTCAGGGTGTATGTGCTGCAGCCTGGACCTACCCACAGCCACAGATGCTTCGAGGTGTACCTTCTCCAGTGTGGACTTATCCTTGGGCCACAATCCCTTCAGAGGTATATCTGCGGCAGTACAGACATAACCATGGCCACAGACATTTCGAGATGTACCTGTTCTGGTGTGGACTCATCCACGGCCACAGACGCTTTGGGGTGTCCTGCTCCCGCGTGGACTCATCCACAGGTGACAGTCCCTTCAACACGAGGTCACACTGGAGTTCCAGCCCATCCAGTACAGCAGCACAGAAGCAGCAGCGATGCCCAGGCGCATCGCCATTGCTGTTACCAGAATGTCCCCAGGCACAGCACAGTAAGGTGATCAGCAGTACAGCACTATAGCAAGCAGCGAGAGCAAAAAGCAGCCACCAACGAGCACTAGACTCTAATATACAGTGAGGCAAGCAAGCCCCATGGCAAGCACAGAAGCCTGCCGATTAATAGTTAAACAGCAATAAAAGCTATATATTTTATCTAGCACATTCCAATCAAATCTGTCATCTTGAACCCTTCGAGCCTCACGTTGGGCACCAAAAAGGACTGTTGTGGTTAAACCCCAGCCAGCAACTAAGCCCCACACAGCCGCTCACTCACTCCCCCACAGTGGGATGGGGGAAAGAATCAGAAGGGTAAAACTGAGAAAACTCGTAGGTTGAGATAAAGACAGTTTAACAGGTAAAGCAAAAGCCCTGCACACAAGCAAAGCAAAACAAGGAATTCATTCACTCCTTCCCATCGGCAGGCAGGTGTTCAGCCATCTCCAGGAAAGCAGGGCTCCATCACGCGTAACGGTTACTTGGGAAGACAAACGCCATCACTCCGAACTTTCTTCCTCTTTCCCCGGCTTTATATGCTGAGCATGACGTCATACGGTATGGAATATTCCTTTGGTCAGTTGGGGTCAGCTGTCCCAGCTGTGTCCTCTCACAACTCCTTGTGCACCCCCAGCCTGCTCGCTGGTGGGGTGAGGTGAGGAGCAGAAAAGGCCTTGACTCTGTGTAAGCACTGCTCAGCAGTAACGAAAACATCCCTGTGTTATCACCACTGTTTTCAGCACAAATCCAAAACATAGCCCCATACCAGCTACTCTGAAGAAAATTAACCCTATCCCAGCTAAAACCAGCACTGCAATGGAACAGAATTATATCAGTTTCCATCCCACCAAGCGTAAATATATTGACTTTCAACTCCCAACTGCAGAGTATGTAATTCTTCCTAACACTTTTTGGAAAGGGATGTTTGTTAAAACACTGGGTGATGAGAGAATCCTAGCTTGAGGTGAAAGGTTCTGTGTTTTGGACATTGTTCCAGCTGTATATATGTTGTTTATGTACGCACATTTTCAAATGAATAATCTTTGAGAAGGCATATTAGGGGCTGTAAGACATTATTGCAGTAGGGCCCATATACTGAATAGCAGCAATGTGTACTCCAGGGAACTTCATCTCCTCTTTACAAACCCATTAGAGTCCATCTGCTAACACTGGCTTCTCAAAGATGTAAGGGAACAGTAGACTCACTGAAAGGTCTATCCAACAAACTCCTAGTTGCACACACTGCACACAACAGACATCCTTCTGGGACTAACCATAAACTCGGTATCTTGTGGGCTGTGATATTTGAATTATGTTTATTCTGCTGCTCCCTCAGCCAATTTCTCATGTGCTCTTCACCAAAAAATGTCTGATACCCCTCTTCCCCCAGAAATTATGATCCTGCAAAGAAATGAAAACATAATGAGAATTCATTCACATCAAGCTTTCTATGAGGATAATGAAGGCACAGGACAAAAAGACTTCCTACTTCAGCTTTCAAACATTTTTTCCAGTTTTAGTGGGAGAGAATTCAGCAACCATCAAGAGAAGCAGACAGAATCCTTAGTGCCAAAGTGAAGTGCCTGTGTTCTCAAGATCTTAACACTCCTGAAGGGGGATGTGGAATAAGTCTTCTGGAGATGTCAGCAAGACCACAAATAGCTTGAGAAGAATTAAGTAAAATTTAAAAATAATAGACTACAGGTGGCCTGTGGGGAGACCCCCAGTACACAAGGAATATGTGTTTGGCTTATACCAAGAAGCCTTGCAGCTGTGTTTTTAATATAAGCTGAAGTCTGGGATGTAATAAGATTTAGTTAGATGGCATGTAAAATGGAATGATAGCAGTTATAGCATATAATTATATGATTAATTCAGCAAACCTAGCTGCATTAGAAACTTTTTTTGCCACTGCACTATTAATGTTCTGTAAGTAATGTACATCTAAACTCATAACTCATATCTACATTATACAAAAAGGCTGATCTGAAATAGAGGCAGGATCATATACCAAAATCAAGTAAAATCACAGATAATTTCAATCTCTGATTCCTAATTTTCAAAACTTAAGCAGATTTGAAACAGCATTACAAAGGCTGAACATAATCAGTGTATTTAGTACAAACTGTCATATTTGATTCCTGTCTTCAGGAACAACTAACACAAGCAATGATTTCAGGTTTGGCAACTGTGTGCCCTGTATTCATCCCCACAAGCCCCAGAAGGATAATTCTTAAACCTACAAACTGTCTCGTGCAGCTGCTTTTTTTTTTTTTCCTGAAAGACTATCCAATTACTTAGTGCTGTGCTGGGAGTACCTGGGGAAATAGTAAAAGGAAATACAACTGAGAGCCACTGTGGTTTGACTCCTCTCCAGATACTTTGAAAATATTTTGGCAAAAACAAGATTTTAAGTAAAACTGTTTCCTTTGGTAACATACCCAGGACTGTAGGTTTTACATTTTTGTACTCAGTATGGAGGGCCAAAAAAAAAAAAAGCCCTTGTGTGAGAAGGGTGTACACGTGGTAGTAATATTGGTGGGGAAGAAAGACAGAGCAAGGGGGGGAAATTTGAACAAGATGCAGAAAGACGACAAGGAGAGAACATATTACAAATATCTATCTTCTACTGGGAAAATGAACTACACAGTGCTGCGAGAAGAAAAATCTTTTTGAGTACCTTAGACTTTTAAGTAGTGACAGTCATCAAAAGATGACTGTGATAAAAGAGAAGCAAACCATGATTTTTTTTTTCGCTGTTCTGTTGTCAAGCAGTGTCAATGAGGGAGCTCTTGAACTGACAATGATAAGCTGGATTTCTTTTTCTTACAGGAGATTCCTTAGAGCACTTCTGATTACTTTTTCTCTCTGAAGTTTTTTGTGAGAATAGAAAGAAGTGCCATGAAAAGCTTTCTAAATGAATTGTCCATACAGAGTTTTCTAGGTATCTAGGTAATTAGGAGTCCTATGAATATTTAAATGAATGAAGTGAAACATTAATGCCTTTACTCTTCAGGGCTTACTTCCTTTAGAAGATCTTTGTGTTTGTTTGACTGGCACTGATTACAAACTGGTTGGTTGCATGCACAAATTCTAAGTCTCTCACATCGTAGTTTCATTGCTGTCCTGCTCTGTACACTTCACTTACAAGTAACATAATGATTGGCATTCAAGATAACAGTGCTAAGTCACTGTTATTATTCACCATAGTTAATTAGCCACATAAGCATAATGTAAACACTTCTCTTCAGTTGTTTTTTTCCAAATACAAAAAACTAAAACTCCTTGCCACAGCCTTCGGACAGATATATATTTATGTGTTTCTCTCAATTTTTGTTATGTCCCCATTTCTGTTCAACTTGTGAGAGGTTTTTTTCAAGGCTGAATTACTGTTTTTCCTCTAGAAGTGCTCACCTCATCACAGCTGGTCACATTCTTTTTGCTTTGGATGGAAATATCGTGGGTTAACCGTTGTTCACATCTTTTTCAGCAGGATAGCTTTTCTGTCCTGAAGCCACTTGTTACTGGGAAGGAGTCAAGGAGGCCATTCTTTAAACATAGCTGTAAGATGGAAGTCAACTTCAGTGGGATTACACAGGTGCTTACTTATAGTTTTGCAAACTGGAGTGATGTGGAAGTAATGTACTGGGAGAAGTTACCGAGCATGTGAGGTGTGAGTTTAGAAGCAGTCAGAAGACAAGGCTGCAAGTCAAGAAATAAAAAGGAAGAAAGGGTAGGTAATGAGTGCACGGAGATGATAAGGGTTGGAGGTAATTGGGTATATTTGGGAAGTAAGTCTTCGAAAATGTTGTGTTAAGCAAGAGGCAGGAAGAGCACACTGATACAAGGCTCTAAAGGATAGTAACGGAGCTGACTTCTGATATTTGAAAAGAAAGGTGAATGGACGTATTCCTTTAATGACTGTACTTGAACCCATAGATTTGATTTTCATTTGAACAAAGACTTTGGATTGATTCTTACTTATCTGAACCACTCAGAACTAATATGAAATGAAATGTAAGAGGCTCTTTTCAGAGGGAGAAAGATCTACTAACATGAAACAAGGTATAATGTCCAGTAACTGGCAACTTGCCTCTTTCCTGTACCATGCTGAATCTTTTTTCTCAGAGGCTGAGCTTCATTGTTCTTTGTACCTTGTTGAATTCCTTAGTTATTACATGCTCAAATCTAGTATGTTTAACCATGTCTGTGTAGCCTATTTCTAACAATTCTTTGATATGCCATGTTTATAAACAACTCTTTCTGCTATTTGACCCTCTTCAACTTAAGTGCTTATTTTTTTCTTCTTTTCTTTTGTTTACAGTTTGTTTACCCAGGAAACCTGAACATGGTGTTAGGCACAAACTGTGTTGGAGGGGATATTAACTTCACATAAGTGACAATACACTAACATCTAACCGAGCCATCCCAGTTAAGAGTCCAGACTCCTCTTTTGATAATCAATGGAATGAAGAGGCTTTCTAATGTAACTGTTCCTTGAAAGCTACCTTAAGTGAAACTGTGTGAACATGTTCTTTGGGTGTTTAAAATTGAAGTCCTCTTTTATGTAGCTATCTTTCAGGAGGAGATTACAAAATAGCCTGCAACTTTGAGCTGCTCTTCTGTTTTCTGTTTCTGAGATGCTTAGAGGTAGACTGGGACAAGTTGATTTTCTTAACAAGTACCTGGAAGAAAAAAAAAGTGGCAATTTGGTAGAGCAATTCAGGGAAGAGCCTTAGTTCAAACAGGGAAGAGTTAATTTGTGAGAAAATACTGTGTTTTCACATATCCAGTACACGTGGGTCAGTTGTTCCATAAACGATGAGTGTGTTCCATTGAAGTGTTATGCCAGGAAGCTTTAATTTCTACACCTGATCTTTCATGATTTGAAGCCAATTTTTAAAATGTTCATGTACTGTCTTCGAAAACAAAGCTTCAATGGAGAAATTCCCTGGATTATTTCTGTAGTGGGCTGTTCTAGTAGTTTGCAGCCTGCCATGGAGAACTGAGGGAATTCTTCCTGGAATTCCTTGAAGATCTGTTTTTCAGTTATTTGCATAACTATTCTGAAAATAACTGAGACTTGAAGCTCTTACTATTGTAGTTTAGATTAACTATCTTTTTGGAGGTGTCCTAGAGGTACTTACAGTGATCATTTAGAGCAATAATCGGTGTGTCCATTCAGACTTCGGCCTGTGCTAGAGACTGGACTCCTTTTCCACAATGGCACTAAACTTTGAAAGTGTGGGTCATGTCCTCACTGATGTTAGCAAAAGATCACAGTGGTCACAGCACACACACTGTTATTCTCAGCTCACTACCAGACAGAGCATTCGCTAGATCTGTATTCTTCTCCGAGTCACAGCTCATTTACTGTCATGACTTTTTTTTTCTTTCTGTCCTCTTTGCTTTTTTCCCTTACCTTTTTTATCAAGATATTGGGCCCATAATTCACCTCTGTATATACATACTTACATGTAGGAAGCTCTGGGTTTACCTTCCATATTCTGGCAAATGTCCTCAGCTGATGCAAATTTTTCAGTCACGGGCAATTTGAACATCCTTTCTGTTGAATCTCTTCAGCACCAGGCAATACTCCAAGATCAGTGGCCTTTAACTCCCACAGGCTGGCAGGTATTCTGCTTCAGGGAAAAGCTGAACTCACATTCACCTTCAGACATCTTTCCAATCCCACAGAATGAGAAAACAGAGCCATGTATTTGATCCTGTACTCCCTCCTTTTTATACTTATTTTTCTACTTATCTTCTCTGCTTACTCCTCTTTTGCTTGTGTTCGTCATCCCTATAATCCTAGACTTCCCTGCCCCCTGCCTCCCTAATGAGGGAGCGCTCTTTGCTCCGTCCTCCCTTCCCTTTCCCCTGAGATGGTCTCCAATACTGCCAGTCTCTGCCATGTGAGGAATGAAACAGCTCAGACAAGGTCACATTTCCTTCAGTTTGCAGCCTTCCTATGACATACCTGCATCTCTGACAGTGACGGGTAACTGTCATTTACACCTTTACAAAGCACAACCAGGACTGTGTTGACATCCCAGTTCTTTAATAGCACTGACACCAGTCACAAGATAATTCTGTGTGTATTGCTTGCAACTGCAGAAAGTTTGATAGAGCACGTGCATTCTACCTGAAGATAAAAGGAGGTATCCAGTATACTTAGAGTTCTTGAAGATGTGCAGTCCATATGCACCTTTGCTTCCTAACCTCAGTCTTTTCTGTACTATTGTCCTATTTGACTAGATTGTGGACTGAAAGGAAAAGTAGGCATGGGATGGCACTCCAGTATAGGCACAATCTCTGGATGCAGGATTGGTGCACCTTATCAGGTGCTAATAAGATTAACTTTATCAGCAGTAGAAAAAATTCTCAGTTATGTGTATTTGACAGACTGTCACGTACATGTGTGAACTGTGTGTCCAAAATAATTCCCGTTAGTACCCTCTTTTCTCTCAGGCAATTTTGTTAAGGATAATTAACATTTAGTGGGAAAGATATTTGCATTCTGGTGATATTTCTGCCTTCCTTTTTTTCTTTGGACGTAAAAGTGCATTGAGATAATGTGAAATTCATAGCCACTCTTACTGTAGGGTTTTTCTTCTTTTGTGTCAACTCAGTTTTTCCTTATATCAATAGTTTTGTTGTGACGTGCTTCTGCTGAATTAGCATTTAATCTATTAGATTAGTTAATAAATAACACGTATATATTCAAGATGAAGATGCCCTAATTAATATTGATTTAATTGCTGGTAGTTTTGACTATAAAAAAAAAATCTTGTTTTACATTTTAAAATAAGCTAGACAAACCAGATTCTTTGAATTTCTTTCAAAATCATTTGGATATAGACATAGATTAGCAGGTGCAATGAGAAATGTTAGGCATCCTTTTATAGCATTGTGTTCAAATGCAGATTTTTTTATCAGAGGCAAGATAGAGGGAGAAGCTGACACAGAGACATCTACCGGTAAAGCAGGAGAGTAGTATTGAATACAAGCGCTCATTTAGCCTTCCTGGGAGGCTTCTGGCATGGAACTGAGCCTTTGCATCTTGATTAACGTATTTTATTTGATTCGTTGTGCTCTTATCTCCTTGTGCTAGAAGCATAGATCTTAAATCAATAAAAAGTCATATGAAAATTGAACGAGTTCTCACTCCAGTATGCCATCTTTGAATAACTTTTATTGTCTCCCTTTTAAAACAACGAAAGAAAAACAAACAGATTTTGTTGCAAGTGTTTAATGTAGGAATACTTGAGTAATTTAAAGACAAAAAGGAGAACAGTCCTAAAGTCAAGGAATCATTTTCCCAGCCATCCGTATCAACCCAATTCTAATTATACCAGGAAACAAGCTGGAAGCTCCTGCAGTCTTCAGAGCACAGACACGAAGTAGTTAACGGTGCAAGCACCTTCTCCTTGCTAACTTTACAGATAACACCTCACAGCTAGCACCAGTTTTATGAAAAAATTTGATGTTATTTATGAAAAAGAATGTTAATAAGTTTTGTGAATGTTAATAAGTAGCAGAAAATGGAGGCTGGTAAATGAGTTAATGGACTTCATGGCTATGAAACAGTAATGCTGTCATGGCTTGAAACTTATTTGCTCTGACTCAGGCTGAAAAGGAAATTCTTCAGACTAGGTACAGATTTATTTTAAGGGGTGGCACCTTGGTTAATCTGAGTCATGTTCAGTCTGTGGCTGGGTAGAGTCCCTCTTGTTACGAAAAAAAATCTGATTTTTCTATTGATGAAATAATATTAATTTGGATTTCCCATTTTTACAGCAGAGAAAAAAGAATTCAAGCTGGCAAATGGGACACTCTGCCTGGGCCCCTAAACATGCCTTGAGTGTCACCAGCAATTGCTGGAAGACACTCCTGCTCCCACCAGCACCCTCTGCCCTGTTTTACCAGCTTTTCATCTTACCTAGTCCAAATGGGAAGTGCAGTATTACCCCTAGGATGTGCAGGGGAATTAGGACACTCATCAACATGTCCCAGAGTCTTGGTTTATAGATTTACTCCACCTTTTTTGTTTTCTAGCTACTTCAAATCATACTTATCTCAAGCCAAATTAAGACAAAATGCAAATCCAAGCATCAACCCTGGTATTCAAAACAGCCAGCATACCTAAAAATGCTTTTTAAAGACACACGTGAAGAAACGGAAGAAAATCTATAGTTGATCTACAAACTTTTTTCTAAGAAAGGCCTCTTCTTCCGGCATCTGGCTGGTTGCTACCCTCCTGACCAACTGTTACTTAGAATTTCAGGCTGTGCACATGCATTCCCTCTTCTTCTTATGGAATATGCTTGTTGTTCCAGCCAGTCTTGCCTTTGCAGTCTACTACCTCTATGAATATTTAGTATTTCTCTCTGAAACTCATTCCGTTCCCTCTTTAAGTAGGAGGTAGCCTGAACAGTATCCTAAAGTTGTCTTTCACTGGAACATGTGTTCTGTATCACTTTGTGTATTAGAAATGTGCATGGTACAATCATTTAAAAAGGATAATTATATTACTAATGGCCCTTTGTGGAGAGCATGCACAATATTAAGTAACGTCTCAGAGGTAAAAATGTCTTTAGGGTGATGGATTTCCAAGCTCCAAGTTTAAAAAAATCCATGCCCTAACTTTTTTGTCACAATGATCACTATCACAGGATGATCAAAAGCAGCTAGGCTGGACTGCATATTAAACTGTTTCTGAAGGAACAGAACTACATGAGAGGTCCTATCAGGCGCTGTAGAGCTGTTCAGTGAATCAGTTGGTGTAGAAGGTGTTATGAGGCAAGAGAACTTACCCTGTCTCTAATCCAGTATACTGACTCACATTTATCTGCAATATCGTGATAAAGAAATCATCCTTAGACATTGTGTAAGCATTTTTCCAAGAAAAAAAAATGATTGAAAGAAAAAAAATAAACACATTGCTTTAGTGCCTTCCTCAAAACCAATGGAGCACCTTAACATCAATGGCCAGAGTCACTGTCACTGTGTGTGCTGCAACTGCTCTGTACAATGCAAAATAACTGTGAACTCGATTAATCAAGAGTCACCTATCAAATACGAAACGTGCAGTTGATCTACCTGTCTGCTTTTCTGCATATATCACTCACCTTTATTACTGTGATCTACTAATCAGGTGCATCTGTCACGTGGGTCGTCAATCAGGAACAAAAATATCCTAAAGTGCTGCAGCTAAAAGCTGGACATCTGCCTCAGGAGAAGGCACTCAACACTCCCAGAGATCTTCAGCAGATGACAGAATGCTTCTACGTGGAAAGATGTTAGCCCAACAAAGATAGATAGTTTTTCCTAAGTGTCTCAAAAATAAGGCCGTTCCTAGGTTAAAGGTACATTATTTGTTTCAATATATGGAGCAGGTAGACCAGGGACCCCTGCCAAGATCTGCTGATCTTACTGAAAAACAGGCTGTTTTCAGTGGAGTTTGAATCAAGCATGTGTTCTTATAAACCAGGCTGGAGTGTGCTCGTGGGGTTAGTTTTCCAGATATTTTAGCCTGGAAAAGGGCTTAGAAAGGAAAAACTGTCCTCTGGTGAATCAGTCCTAAAGCTGTTTTAAATTACACTTCCCAGAGGTTAATAATTCAACCTCTAGTTAACACTTTAAATAATGAATCAGTGATGCAATCTTTTTGTAAGCGTATTTTTCATAGTTCTTCAAAAACATAATTGTTTCCTTTTATGATAAGTATATATAGTAATTTATTTCCTTAAAACAAAATTTTTAATTTAGAGTCAGAATTGCTCAACTGCATTTCCTATCAATGTCATAGTTAAATTCCAGGAAATTGCTAATAAAGGCATCAAACCAACCATACTAACCCCAAATCATGGGTCTTATTAACCAAAATCATAATACCTGAACACCCACACAAACACTTCAGCCCCACAGGAAATATAGTTTTATGCCAACATACAATCACCTACAATCCACATCTCTGCTTCCTATACAAGGGAGAACTCTTACTCACTGTAAAATCCCAGAAGTACCTAAAGCCTGAAACACTACTTAAACATATGTGTACAGAGACTGATGTTTGTACTTTACCTGTTGGATTCAGAGAAAATCAAGGTCTTTGAGGAAATATTTTTAAAAGGATAGTGATTATTGTGCCATATGAACATGACAGAAAACTCTTCCCCCTCTATTTTTTGGAAGAGTTATGTTAACTCTCAAAGCTAAATTCTGTTGCCAAATTTGAAAGAAAATGTTTTAACTCTTTTTGTTTTGCGAACTTAGTATACAAATGCCTCTGTTCTCTCTCTGATGTGTTACTAATTTAGTTTTAGCTGTAATTTACTTATTATATTTTTATCCTCTTATCTTTATCTTTTTATCTTTCTTCCATGTTATTTTTCAAGAAACAGTAACTCACAGCTTTAGCTAAGTGACCAATTTTCTGTTACAGATGAGAGATGGCTTGGTTTTGGCCTAGAAGCTTGTAAATACGGATGAATTATTTAAGAATTGTCATGCTATCATGTCTGGGACAGAAAGCAGCAATGAATGTTTATGTGTGTAAGAATGGCCCGTACAGACTGATCTTCCCTCCAGCCTACTCTGAGCTTTCAGAAGGTGGTGGCTAGGGACTTCTTGAGTTGAAGACTGTATCAATGAAGTTACCTGCTATTCATTTATCTGATCTATCTTTTCACACCTTAATTGACACAAGATTCTGACCTTCAAACAAAAGGGGCTAAGTTCTTGCTCCTTCACCTTCGCAGGGACTAATTGAGGCTGACTAGCCTGTAGCTCTCCAGATCCTTCTTCTTGCCCTTCTTGAAGACAGGAGTGACATTTTCTTTCTTCTATTTCTCGAGAACCTCCTCAGATCACCATGACTTTTTCAAAAACTATTGAAAGTGACCTTACTATGACATTGATCAGCTGAGAAACTCAGTGAAGTTAGAGAGGACCCCATCTGCCAGTGAGGTCTGTAGATGAGAAGCTGATGAAGGTGTTTTGGCAGCAGCGTTTTGGGAGGTTGGAAAGCCTGTGTAATTCTGGATACAGTTCAAAAGCATGGCTGATACCAGTCCTTTGGAAAGCCCCCCTGGAACCATGGTTCAGCTACCATAAATACTACCTCTATCTCCCTCCTTCTAGCTTACCTAATTTTTTACAACCAATGGCAGAGAAACTCTGTGGACCAAACGGAAAGTGTTCCAGCGTGGAAAGGTACAACTGGAAATCAGGATACTCAAACATGGTCAGCCAACCATTTCCTTCCTAGCTGGAGTCCTTCCAGAAGTTACTGTGGTTTAGCTCACATACAATAGCCCGTCATGTGAGCACTTCTAATAGAACTGAATCTGGTTTATTTTGTAATGGTATGGACAAGGAGTGTTTACAGTGCTTCGTCTAAACATTAGAGTCATGGGAGAATGACATCTCAGGGCAGTGATCTTCCACAAATTAATCATGTGACTAACCAACTCTTGAGTCCTGATTTTCTCAGGATATGATGTAGAAATATTGTTTCACAAGCTTTTGCACAATATTGTTAAATATAGTGTGACTGGAAATGGTGCCCCTCCTCTACCACCACCACCACGAAGAAAGAAGAAAAGCCAGAAAAAGGAGGTAGAAGCTGCAGAAATCAGAGCCTGGGGCTTTTTCTGTGGAGGTCAGCGTTATTCCATTGAGTGGTTTTGTCACGCATTGTCACAAATTACAGCTGCGCTGTAGGGATCTTCTCTGAAGGAATCTGCGATCTCTGAGCAAAATTTGCCCCTCCCATGCTGATTTGTGGCACAGTGTAAACTATAGCCTTACTGAACAATCACATGATCTTAATACTTTGACCTTTTTCCTTTTTTCCGCCTTCCAACAGCTGCTGACTGTTTTGTGTTTTCATATTAATTGTAGCACTTCTGATGTGAGGCTCCAGTCTTGCTCACAGACGTGCATGAGGGGGTCATCTCAGACTCTGAGGAAGAATTTCTGCTGAGAAAACAAACTCATTTTAATGTTCAATATCTACTTACATAGACGTGTTCTGGAGCAAGACTTAATAACAGATGTTTTTAAAAGTCTCTGGAGGCTGGTCTTCTATATTATTTTTAATGGCTTCAAGCTTAATTTTAAAAATAGAATTAAAGGAGTGTTAAAGCATGAATTTAGCAAAAAAGAAATTCAGATGAAAGGGAATTGCCTTTCAAGATTTCTTAGCTTGCAAACCAACCTGATCCAATTCAAGGCTGTATATTGAAATGGATATATTATGGCCTTATTTTCTTCTCCGTAGTTTTCCTCTCCCTCTTTTTGTCTTCCTTCTCCTCCATGTAGGATGAAGACAAAAAAAAGGAGTCTGTGCTGTGGCAGCAGAGTAATCCAAGACTGGACATTGTGATCCTCTTTGTGAGTGGGAGTTTCTCTGTTAGCACCAGATGATGCTGGGCATGCTTTTGATTACTTAGTGGAGAAGCAGCCTAGCAGCTGTGTAGGACCCTGCAGCCCTGAACAGAAGCTCAGACACCAGACCTGGGTTTCCCAGTTGCTCAGTTCTCCTGCAGATTTAAGAGCTACTGTGTTATTTCAGCACAGTCTGTGTATCTATCTGACTTACGTTTATACAACATCCATTAGTGTTACCATTTTAATTGTCAGTTAATTTTTCTATGTACGTATACTATATGGGACAAGATTGATTTATTCATGTTAATGTAAGAGTAAACCATGACCCATTTTATTTGCAGCGTGGTTAACTGTGGTATTCATGGCAGCTCCTCTAAATATTTTTGATGAGGTCTTTAAGTACATGTAACACCGAAAACACATTCCCATTCAGTAAGTCTCATATAAGATGTTAAGCCCAACAGGGCAAATAGCTTCTAGAAAAATTCCATAAACATTAAGCATATTTATGTCATAGCATTAAGCTTGGTCAATTTGAACCTTACTGTATTGTGGTATAAGAGGCATCTTGTTTGCTTTTATTTACCTTCTCAGTAGTAAATGTATTTTGGTTAACCACAATGGCAAACTTAGGCAAGACATTTGTGTCAACAGATCCTTCTTCTCAACAAAGTAACATTCTTAGTTTCTAGGGCAGCAGACTGGATTCTCAGTAATGAGGTGTTTATAAGTCTTGTTGTAAATCTGAAACTATAAACATGTCTACTTTTCTATTAAACCTGCTGTTGTGTTTGAGGCACAATAAGTTCTCTTTTAAATTTGATGGTAGCAAGCATGTTGGTTTTCCAGTTTTGATTGCTGTTGATTTAACAGTTGCCAGCACCTCCTGCCAAGCTTTTGACCTAAGTCACGCTCCCTGGTGATGTCATTAACAGCGCCTAGAATTTAGTAGTTGATGGTACCTGCTGGTAGGCAGTAAAAGGTTTCATACATCCCTTGTTTAGTTGCAGACATGTTTGGGAACAGTAGCAAGAAACTGGTCCTTTCCATAGCTAGCCTCTAATTAGTCATTTTTTGATAATAGATTCGACAAAGATTTGGGCCTGGTGAAGTTTTAATTGGGACATTTATTTGCTTTTTATAATACAGGCTTTCAAATACACCTCAAACACTGCTAACAGTGAAATGATTTCTGGAACGTTTCTTGCATTCTTCAGCCGCTGCAGGATACCTCCCTCCTAGTGCAGACAACAGAGTTATTCCCATGAGCAAAGCCTATTCACATTGGCAAAGTGAGCAGGCCCAGTGCCTTTGGTGTATTCTTTTCCTTTTGAATATGTTAAGAGTTGTATGCTGAATTATTTTTTCTGAATGCTTGAAATAGCTTTTTCTCATTTATTGTGCTGTTATGAATGATACAAGATTATGTTCTTGTCTGCTGTGGTGTGCATGCCAGCTTTGTGTGCTTCTTGAGGCTGCAGGAATCTGCTCAGCTGAAGCAGTGTTTAGGATCAAGGTCTAATATTGAAATGAAAGTCATATATCCACTTTCATATTCAAAGTTTACTGTAACTTAGTTTAATAAAATAAGAAACAGGAAGGAAGCTTAACAATGCTTATCTTCCTCTATTATTTCTATCCTCATCTCAATGTCAACAGTTAGGACACAAATTCATGCATTTCATTAAAGGCACCACCATGTGATACAGCAAACAGAATTTTGTTATTTCAACACATGTAAATGACAGCTGGAACTGATCCAAGATTCCTTAATCTCAGTGGACAGCTGCAACTGCAAAACCAAAAATTAGTGTGTCCTGGAGAGGCCTCAAATTTTCTGGAGTATTTTTCTAAAACTGAATCAAGGAACAACTGAACTTGAGTAACACATTCCATCTAAAACATGGTTAAGTGCTTCTATGGTGCTTGGAAAAAATGTCTACACTCCCAAACTCCTGGATACTTTTCTAGTTTCTCTAAAATCAGTTTGCATCCTATTTCTCATGCATCAGGTTTCATCCCTACACAGTCTGAATAAGGTTATCTGGCAATTTTAAGGTCTCACTTTCACACAAGACATCTTCCTAAAAACACTTGGTGAAAACCGTAGAAAGTAGATGGGGAGAAATTATGTTCGGAAACAAGCAGGGCAAAGCATGAAGAGAAAAATCCTGACTGAATGTCCTATCTTCTTAAATTTTAAACTACACTCTCTTAATAAGATGAATACTCAAATGGCTTAATATATGTATATTGTATATGCATATGCATATGTGTATGCATATGCATATGCATACACATATCCTGTATGTCTATTGCACCTCCCATTCTTTGAAATGTTCCTGAATCTCAGTGTAAACTTGAACTTTTTGTGGAGTTCTATTACAAAGGGTTACTTCAGCTTGCTAAATTTCACGAAGGAAAACTTCCCAGCAAAGGACAGGAAAGGAGCATATTCTTTGTGAAGCTTGCCTGCTTCTGGCCCTTTTGCAGGAATTGCAGGAACTGCAGCTTTTTGGAAGGGCTTGGAAAGGTCTCCTATTTGCGGGACACGGATGAGTTTCAGGCCTTTGACCTGAAGTTTGAAGCAGGACTCACAATAAGGCTCTGTGCTGCCACACCCGTCTCACACCCTTATCTTCTAGATCATGAACCTGGGTGCTTTTGCTAAACTGAAATCCTTTAGGACCAGGCAGAGCTTTTCTGCCAGCAACTACTTTAAAGCTGTTCCAAAAGATGACATTTGTGTGTTAAGGATCCGTATCAGTCATGTCTTAGCTGTTCCAGCAGAACCAATACAGTCAGGAAACTCTTATCTGGACGGTCCTTCCTGCCTATTTATAAGTGAAGGACAGAGAAGGAGTGCTCATCTGCCAGAGCGCCAGCAGATTGGACTGCAAGATCTTCTCTGCTTTCAGATTTGGAGGGGCAGCATTTCAAAGACAGGAAGCAAAGACTGTAGATACTAAAGTACAAGCATACAGAATCATTAAAATTAAATAAAAACATGATAAAGGAGGTTTTGCAGCTGTAACTATTGCCCTTTTCTCCCTCTTTATAGATCTTTCCACTTTCTTTCACCATCAGATCACTCTAACTCTCCCATAAATCCTAGGCCCTAAAAGTGCCAAGGTGCAGAGTACTTTTCCTTCAAGTGTAAGTGCATTCATGAGCCTCAGGGCTCATTAGGTGACAATGTGTGACAACTGGGATGGCTTGGATCAGAAGATACGGGACTCCAGTAAAACGGTGCATGGGAAGGAAAAGGAAGGAAATGCATGAAGAAAGGCTGGATGGCAAAAATAATTGTAATATCCTAAAGAAATAAGTGTAACAAGAGGAAAGAGACATGCTGAAGCATGAAGCTGATTGAAGACCATAGGATAAGAGCAGAAAGCACAGCAAAAACAAAGGAGACAAATTATTTCACAAAATTCTGACTGAATAGAAAGCACTCTTAAATTAACTTGTCAAACATGATATAGAACTGAATGGGTATTTGGGCTGGGATTTCACCTAAGGCAGCAAAATGCCAGGAGCAATTCTGACTCATGTGTTTGTGAGTCAGTTCTTCATCAGATAGCTGCTAGAACAAGAACCATTTGATGTGAAAATATATTTTTGTGCTGATCTAAACAAATTGAAAATATTTTCATTTGTTTTTCATGAGCAACACAGATGTTATTTGGCAACTTGCATACAAAGTACCATAGAAAAAACCGTAAAAGGACAGCGGAAATGAATGAAGTCTATTTCTTTAGCAGAACCAAAGATCTCCGAAGTTTTATACACTCTTTGCCAGGGAATGAGGGGAGATTAAATGAGTTTGGGGTCTCTGTGTTTGTGTAGTTTCATCCATCGCACATGGAAACAAAAGAAAAACCTCTGGAGATTTCTTTCTCATGCTGGAAAATCCAGTAGGCAGGAAAGTACATTCTTTTAAATCCACTGAACAGTTTAAGTTTATGCAGTTGTACTGCATATGTACTTTCTGCAGATGTAAACCAGTAATGGAAAGGCTAATACGCGAGTTTGCAGTGAATGTTTAGCCCACATGCAAATTGCAGCGCAGAAACTTCCAATTTTTGATAGCTGAATGCTGTAGTCCTTACACCGAACACTTTGTTTCCACAAGGATTTGAAGAGTTTACATACATAAATCATGCCATTTGTTCACCCAGAGAATAAATTGCACATTATTAGCCACAAATTAATTTTGGAGTGAAATTGCCTCTACAGCCTTCCTTTCTGCTCCCTGGCCTACACACATGTACTCTTGATAAACCTACAGACAGATAACGTGGCAGTTAAACTAAAGTCTGTATTCATATATTACGTGGTTGAGGGCCAGCCCTTTCTCAAGCACTATCACTCGAGATTATTCCATTTCATTACCCTTAACTACATCCTCTTAATATCTCACTAAATAATTCATACGAATTTTCAGCCTATTTGGCATTTAAGCCTTTGAACACAGTACTAACAGACAATTAATGTCTCCCTTTAGATATCTCATAGCCAAGCTATGTATATATTTAGCTGTTTTATCTTTCCTCATAAATTCAGCCATTTAATAATTGTTTCACTGTTCTCTGAATCCATTCCAGTTTGGCACAATCATCCTTATAGTAAGTTGCTCAAAACCAAATGTATTTTTTAGGTATGGTCTCACCAGAACCATATGGACAGGGTTATACAACCTCTCTTCCCCATGACCTAATGCCCCGCAGCTTGTAATTAAATTTTTTCTTGCTACCATATTGCACTGAAAAGTCACGTCAAATGTCTTATCTGTGTCTGTTTCAAAATATTTTTCCGTATCTCTCCCTTCTTCTCTTTCTTTCTACACATTTCTCCTTTTGTCCTCATTTGGCAGTAACTCGTTCCCCAGAATTGTTTACATTGTATGTTTCTAGTTATAATAGAAGAATGATGGCTTAATATACTAGTAAAAGATTTGAGAAGTCTGTGCTTACTTTCCTGCTCTATGGAAAAGGAGGCGATACAACTTTCTATCACTAAATGGTGCTCTGAGCATAAGTGCATTTCACCACTGCGAAACATCTATATGTGCTGATATTGGGGCTGTTCAAATGCCATAGAAAAAGTTTTTTTTTTTGTTGTCGTGTTTTCAATTTCAGTAAATATTTGAATAGTATTTTCTGTCCTTTGCAGTGTTTACCCTTCCCAATTTATCTGGGATTTCACAGAATCTACTCCTAAGTACCTGCCAAATACATGCATAAGTTTAACATGTCTCTAGATAGGTTGATACGTAAAATAAAAGCCTTGTTGACAAAAGAAAAGAAATTCCCAAACGTCTATATAGTGTCTGAATGTCTGAGCAACTGTTTCTCCAAATAAATGTTTCTGAGAAACACAGACTCGCTAGCAACTGGTGCTGGTGTTGTCCAAGGCAGTAATATTGCTCCTGTTATCTTACAGCTTGCTGGTACTTAGAGCTATATCTGTTAGACTTTAAAATGGCTCTAGTGGATGGGCTGGTTGTTCATGGCAGCAATTGCCAAGCATTAATGCTGGCTTCTGAGTGTATCAAACTGGAAAATGCCCCTGGTATTAGCAGGTAAACTCATGTATACATCTGTGAGCTGATATGTACAGTATATGTGCATCTGTGTATAGGGCTGTGGGGCTGAGAACTGGCTATCAGTATTCAAAAACCATTTTAAGAAAAAACATTTTCTGATATTTTGAGGGAGACCTTTTTTTGGTCAGACATTCAAGCCCATCTGCAGGCAGGAGCTCTAGTTACATAGGTGTCCACTTCTTTAAACAAAAGCTCAGAGTGCCATATGCACACTTCCAAGAGTGATCTTGAAAGAAAAAATAAAATATTGCAAAACTTATAATTAAACCATGAAAAAAGATAATACTGATCTCTAATAAGTCTTTCCTTTTTCAGTACTAAATGTTAATCCTTCTAAAGGTGAGTTTTGCTGCTAGGCTCACATGAATGTTCTCAAGAAAAAGACAGCAATTCTCTGCACCGAGGAAGGATCATGCTTTTTTTTTGCCCATTATAGGAACCAGCTTGTTCACTGCTGAAAACTGTGCATCCATGTCTTCAGTAAATAATTCTTACTCCCTAAATGCAAAGCTTTCATCATCAGCACCCAAAATGTCAAATACCTGCTACAATAGTAAGCTGCAGGGTTGTGGTATTTTTGCTGCTGTCAGGCTGGACAGTTCAGCCACAAAGAAGCTGCTGTGTGAGCCCAAAGTGGCGTATTTGAAGGTAAACTATCCCTGTCTTTGTTTATATCACCCAAAGTCAGCATCAGTTACTGTTTCTACAGTTGAGCTTAAATGTTTTATTTATCCATGTTTATGATAGTAAAACAATGTCCATGAGTGCAATGATCTGAGTGCATCTTAATTTTCTACCTCTCCCAGCTAGCAGGCTCTGGGGAGCTGTCAGTGGGTAAATGTGAGTCAAAGTTTACCGTGAGTCTAGGAGTAAAATAAATGGGCACATCGATAGCTAAGTGTACTTTGGGGCCCTAATCTAGTAAACCATCGATTTCATCTTTTAACCCTGAAAATGGATCTTGTCACATTACTTTCATACTGGTTATTCAAAAATGCTGGTCTTAACACGTGCCTCACTTTCAATAGCCATAAAACAGGCTTCACTAAACTCTTCAGGATGTTGTGATATTTAACTTCTGCTGGTGTATGTATTAAAGGAATGCCTTGAGGTTGCAGATAATGAGATGAATAAGAATCTGCCACAGTGTTGAAATTCAAGTGAAAAATCTCTACTGTATTCTTAACAAATTTTTCTTTTATTACCTGTGGGCTGCACTGAGAATGTTTCTGTAAACTTTTCTTTCAAACCAAGGTTCACTGGCACAATGGAACAAGATTTTAATTTGCTCAGAAATTAAGCTGGCAACTGTCAAATAAAGAGACTCTTACCTGTCTGAACCAATCCCTGTTTTTGACACATGGCACCGGCTGCTGCTTCATTTGGAAATATCACAAATGCTATGTTTTGTAACTGACAGCCTAATTACTGTCTAGTGATTAGAGTTTGGCATAATAGACTGCCTCTTGGATTGCTTTAGCTGTTAATGCTTTGCATGAACATTTCATAACTTAAGATCATAAAATGGCAAGCTAAATTAATTCACAGGTGTGAATGGACCTGAAAAGTTTAACCTTGACCACATTTTTCCAGCTGGTTATCCATTCCCAGTAATCCTCTCTTGTTACAGCATATGACCATACTTTCAAAAAGAAAAGTTTTATCACCAGCGCCACTAAAATGTAAATGTCTGTGCACACAGTGCATGAACAGGTTTTATGTAGGCAGAAGCCTCCTCCTCCTCCTCCTCCCCACTGGCCTTAAAAATGCTTTTTTGTTTCAAATTGTATAACTCTTTCTGCACTTGCAGATGTGCCAAGAGTCCAGCTTTGGCCGGGATGGGTTTTCTTTGTATCGGTTACAGTGGACCCTGCCAATGTCTCAGCTCTGCTGGCTGCGGAGGGCTGTTGTTCTCCGAGTGCAGCAGCACCTCTCTTGGCTGCTTGTTGCCCGTCGCTTCAGCCTTGCTCGAGGCCTCAGATGTACAGGCCTGCTGCTTCCAGCTGCTCACACATCTCAGTGCTGCTGGTACACGCAGGAGCAGACGTAGATGCTTGTTGAGGAGGGAAGCGTCCAGCGAGGGACAGAGTAGTAGCTGCCTCGAAACAAGACGAGCAAGACTGTCAGATGTCTCAGTGAATGCGTGCTGGCAGAGTTAGAGGCCGTGAAGAATCCAGAGCTGAAAAGAAAGCCAAAAGAGACCCAGTAAAGAGAAGAGGAATATAAATCCCCTGGGATCATCAAGGTTGTCCTGAGATGTTTTGCATGGGATGACTAGTTTTGACACCAAGAATAATGATTTGCTGTCAGCCCTTTAGGATTGTGGTGTTCTGGAGAAAAGCTGTGTTAAAAATCACTTTGCAGCTAGTAGGCTAAACCCCAATGTTTGCCCACAAAATATTTTATCTCTAGGTTATCCCAGCAAACTCAACAAGCCAGATTTTGTTCAGGACGTCAGCTCAGAAGCACAAAATTGAAGAGCAGGAGGGACAACATTATTGCTCAGAGCTGCTCATGAAGAAAGACCTCATGCGACTACATCTACAGTGACTACTGTTCTGCAGAGCAGGAGTGAAAGCAAGAAATGGCCAGAAACGTTCCCTCCTATCTCCAGTATGTCCTGGTGAGCCTAGTCTCCAGAGGTTGGAACAGTAGTCAAATGATTGTCTCCTGGATAAGTCCCTTATGACACCTTTACAATATCAACAGACCAAAGCAGAAACCATTGGCCCAGGAGGTATTATTACCTTAGCTAATTAATTAATATCATAATATTAATTAGGCTGGACACAGCTATTTCATAGATGTGAAGAGCTCTTTCTAGCTGTGCAACGATTACCCATGTCAACCATGATAGTATTTACCCGTTTAGGCACCTCAGTTCCAGGGCAGCCTGATCAGGACAGCTGACCCCACAAGATGGATGACAGGCCTGGAGTTGGGCTGTTAGTTTTGTACTAGGCTGTGTGCAAAACCATTTATTTTTCAAACCGTCATTATTGGACTTTCAAAAAATGGGCAGCTTCTAACCAAAAACTCCTGCTAAGGACCCGCTAGCCTGAGCGTCCAAAGCAGACAACAGAAGAGGACTGAGCAAGCAGGCGAATTTTTACCTCCCTGTTGTGTTTTTGCTTTTCTCAAATGTTGTAAAATAAAAACACCAACAACCGAGTATCAGAACCTGAACTTTTACCCTAGTTTTTTTAGGCTGAACAATTTTGACATCTGTCTCTAGGGAGTGTTTATGTGTGGTGTAAAAACGATCCAGGAAGCCAACATATCAGAAAGCAAACAGAGCAATAAAGGTTGGGCTATTTTTGTTTGGTTTGTTCAACATGCTTCATAAAGAGAGAGCTAGCTGGCTAATGAAATTATATATAAACCTGTTATGTGAATCCCTACATAAATATAAAATCCAAGTTCAGTTTGCAGAGTGACTGGTAGGGAATTACAACATTATTGAATCATGGTTATTTGGACAACTTTCCACTCTCAGAGAATGCTAATAAATCATAAAGGAGTTGTGGATTTTAGCACAAACAATTAACAATAGCAGAAATCTGATCTCTCTTCTTCATTCGTTCATCTTCAAGTTTGGGAACAAGAAGAATACCCTGTGCAAAATATTGCTTGTCCTGTATGTCCTGTAATCTGCCGTGGGCAGTAATTGGGCTACCAGTCAGAAACAAGGCTGCCCGGGATTCAAAGCATGCTGACAACTGGAGTGGGTCTAGGTAAGTAGAGAGGTTTTCAGATGCTGAACAGATACGGACAAGGAACAGATCAGAGGTAAGGAGACAGTCTAAGATTTTCCCTGCGGTATGGCCACAGTAGTGAAGCTATGCACTGCGCCTCTTTGCAGGTTATATTTCCTTCCTGTGTGCAACACAAGATTCAGGCAACCAAACAGAAAAATAAAAAGAAAGATCTAATGAGAATGTTACACAAAGATACTCTAAAAATTGTTTAGCAAAGCCCTTAGCAATCATTTGAAAAATAATGGGCACATTAAACGGAAATTAGGATCTGTTTGTGACGGGTCACACAGACTGGTATATTTGTAATTTTTGTACACAAGCAGCAGTGCAACTAATGCTAACTAATATGGAACACAGATACACCTCTCTGCTACAGCTTCTTCCCCCAGTCTCCACATCAAGGAATATTCCACCCCTCAGTATGAGTGTTGCTTTTTATAGCAAAAAGCATTATACAAACACAATTATTTGCCCTTTAGCATGACTCAATCAAGAATCACTCTAGACTGTCCTCTTCACATATCACAGATTCTCCCACTCAATTTATCTTTTGGGGTGGGTGCAGGAGATGAAGATCCATCTTAAAAGTAAATAAAATTTAATTGTTTTTGAAACAGCTCATTCCACCTAGGTGTCTTCCGTTTAGTAACTGAATGCGAGTGCATTTCAATATTTACCCCTACAGCTAGATGAGGTGGCAGCTAGAGGAGCAGAAACTTCAGAAAGTTTGATGGGGTGTTTTTTGGCCTTCATTATTTAGAGCTGCCAGGACTAACAAAACAAAAGAAATCGGTGTTTGAAATCTCACTTGAACGCATTCCTGGGACATAGGCTATGAAAAGATGGGTCAGTGGTTTTCAAATAAACCAACTGATGCAAACATTAAATAAGAGTCTTGTGCCTTATGGGAGACTACTTAATCTAAGTACTTGAGAGCTGCTGGGAACTAGCCAGTACCTCTTTCTCGAAAAGCTGGATATTCACCTCCTCCTCTGTATATATAGATACCATGAAGATGGGAAGAACATCCTTAGCCTGGATTCAGCAGGTAGATACAGTCATTAAAAGCAGTCCTCTTGTTCTTCCTTCAGCATTAAGTGATGGAAAGGGAAAGACTCTGAACTTCAGGCTGCTGGTATAGCTTGTCTTAGCCAAAGAGCGCTGCACAAAGCCGTTCAGTGATCCATGAAAAATGAATCAGTCTCTGTTTGTTTCCCAGAGGACAAAAACATACTTCACTGTAAAATATAGACTGTGCTATGTGCTAGGAGCACTAATTGTTAGGTTTATTGGCAACTTGTTAAAATGTCAAGAATTAAAGAAACATACTGGGCTGGGTTCTGAGCTTGGTAACACCAGCGTAAATTACATTAAAGCATAACTCTGTGCTTACAACAGATCTGAAAATCTGTACATTTGATTGAAACAGCTATCATGTATGTTGGTTTCTTATCATTATGGCTTTTAATCACAAAAATGCCTGGGCTACACTGATTTGAGGAAACTTTCACTCTCTCTGTAGTTGTTATGTAGGTAAATATTGTGGTTTAAGTGCTAAAATGCACATAGTTGAAAAATAATTATCCATAGTCTTAGCCAAGAAAAACTTGGCAAGCACTCTAATGCCATAGAGCTGGAAAGTTATAAAGTACCTTTGTTTTCTTAAATAAGTAGGATTAGACAAAATATGTCATTCAAAGACACCTTTTCAATTAGTTAGGTAAAACCATCTCTTTTTTTTCTTAAAAAAAGAACATTGGCTCCAAATTTTGAACTGAATCAAACAATCAGCTTGTATTTCTTTATTTCTTCTGTGACTTTTCTCTCAAGAAAGAATATATTCAGGAATAATAACTAAGACAGCACACTTAGAGCAAATACTACAAAATATTTAAGGAAAATTAATTCCTAATGTATGCTAAATCAAGAATTGGACCTTAAATATTACTTCCTAAATAAAGTTTATTTAAACAGAAGCAAATACACCAGACTTAAAGTGTGCTTAAATATACATTTATGATAGTTATTTATAGATAGTTATATGAGATAGGTATTTGAACACTCATATATTAATATTGAATAAGTCCTATACTGCCCTCATTGAGAAGACTCCCTTGAATTAAAAAAATTTTTGAATTAGAACAGTTTCAATATTTGGCATGATTTTGAATGGATACATTCCTGGAAATAGCAGTGTGTTAACAACAATCTGTAAAATACAAATAAAATACAAAATTCAGCTAGCGAGTTGTTCACTGCAATTCTCTCCCTTCATTTTAATAAATAAAATTCAAACATTTTACTATCAATATTAAATGACCACTTGTTTTAAAATGCAGCAGTAATTTCTTAAGATGCAAAGTGTAAAACTGTAAGCTTTTCACATGAAAAACATTCAGTATTTACCTTCCTGTCTTGATAGCATTGATAGAAGTGATTCAAAGATTTCCTAATGTCACATGCAAAACTCTTTATATGGCTTTTTGTTTTCTGTAGCTTGGTGAAGCTTGTTCTTTATTGTACTGTAAGATAAATAGTGTTAATTCCTAGGCAACCTTAGCTAAAATAAATATGTTTTGGACTTTGTGGAAGAAAGGGGTTACTTTATTACTATCAAATGCAAAGTGTCCCAAGTTTGTTATCAGCGCAGGGTGAATGTTTGCCTTAAGATGAACTTAATATCAGCAACTTTACAAATGAGCAAATAAAAAACAGGCACTGATAAAAATGTGCTGAAAGCGTTCATTTTGTCAAACGCAGTTGAAGTGCACTGTGCTTAGTGCTCTGTTGTACTCTGGGGCTAGGCAGGATTACTTCATTTGCATTACTTCTATTTTAATTGAAGATTTTCTTGATTGGGATGAAGGGGATAGACTTGCAAATAGGATAAAACTTTCAAGCTCTGGAGGTAAGCAAATTAAAAAAAAAAAAAATTGAGAAGCATCCACTTAACATAATTTTCATCCCGGAAAGCATGAGAGAATTTAAATATTTTAAATATTGTCAGCTGGCTTATCGGTGCATGAGAGAAAATACTCCAACTCTAATGCCGTATTAAGGAAGGACCCAGTGGAGGCCTGGGAAGACTCAAGAGTTCTGGTGACAGACACTGGAGATCTGTTATCTTTAAATGAAGTGTTTTAGGACCATTCCAACCTGAATTTGTGTATCCAGGTCTTCTGGTTAAGTCCAGAGGAGATCCAGCTGGTGTTCTGGCAGCACAAACCTCCTCATATTGCCTCCTCCACGTGCTCCAACACTGGCTTAGATAGTGCACCTGTAGGATTGAGAGGGAGTTTCCCCCACCCCACTCATTTGCTTTCAAGCTTGACCTATCTTGTTCTTCTGGGATTGCCAACAAAGGCTTAAGTCATGGTAGTGGTATTTTTTATCTTTATGCAACCAAGAATAAAATTGAAGCTACTAATTCATTCTATATGCCGCCTGGAACAACCAGTAAATCTTGAATGCTTTGCCCCTTTCAGTTCAACTCAGTGATCTAAAGCCAAACAGTTCTGTTTCTCAATACTAATTCCATCATCCCAGAAAAACTGGTTTTTTCCAGCTGTGTTATTGGGAAATGAGAAAAGAACAGAGTGGAAAAACAAGCAAATATTTTTTTTTTCTTTCAAGTTAAACTGAGGCAGTGCTTTGAAAGAGTTAAACCAAAATGTGACATAAGAATTTGTTCAGCCGACTTCTCAGTTCTAGGTTTGCTTTGGAAATTTCGTGGATTTCTGCCGGTCAGCTGCTGCAGAGGCTGAATGGATCATAAATGCATGTCTGGAGCCTGGGCTCCTTTCCTTGGTGCCTTATGCACGTTACAGAGACATACTCTCCCCTGACTCGCCGCCCCACATCCAACTGCTGTTCACTCTCCTCTGTTTTAATATTGATGCAATGTCATCGCCATGAACCTCCGTCTAATAAAAGTCCAAAAAGGGAAGAAAGAACTTAAACCCTTAACGACCGTTTTCAGTTTTGTGCTGACTTTAGGATAGTTCACGATGGAAAACTTCAAAATAAAACTTGAAATTCCAGTAAAATAAAACAAAAAAACCCACAACCCAAAGCCTTTCTCATGAAAAGCAGTATTGTGTGATCCTGATTTAGATTGTATAAACCAAAACAAATCAACAAAAAAAAGTTACCTGTAACTTACCCCTCTGACAGGGGAGAGAATCAGCGGCCGTGCCTTGGACCCTGAAGAGAAGCATAATCAGTGCAGAGTGAGTTGAGGGAAAAGTCCTGCTAAGATGCAGGCTGCTGACAGGCACCGCTATGCAGGGATGGTGCTCATAACTTCCAGCTGCTGTCTGTCAAAAGACCATTGTGTCCCATATGGATTGACCAGGCTGATATAGTTCTGTCTCAGGAGCCTAGAGCCGAGGCTCAGTGGAGACATGCCTTTTGGGACTCTCCTCAACGATTTGGTTTCACATTCACTGCGCATCTTAAACTCCAAGGAGCCATTTTAAAATCATAAGTATTATCAGAATCTTAATAGATACAGATGATTTTTTAAATAGTTAACTTATATGAATCCCATTTCATGATGGAGAAATGTCACCCTTCTGCTCTGGTGCCTATCAGATGACATGACCGTACACGTACATCTGTCATTTGATGCAGCCAGGAAGAACAGGGTCATTCACAGGGTTGCTTTCCTGGGGTAGAGTCTCCAGCTTTGAAAATAAACATCTCTGCTTTTTCTTGACATTTCGTTTTGATAGTGACTCGACTGCACTTCGGCATTTGTCTAGCAACAGGACATAATTGCACCAGGGCGAGATGGTCTCAGAAGGCCCTTCTATTACACTTCCGGAGTTCCTGTTGGGATTGCTTGCTGCCTCTTGATCTTCTCAGTGATCTGCCATTCTGCAAAGTATCATACAGCACAGCATTCATTGAAGACCTCACTTGGAATAATACTTTCTTTTTGCATTTTGTTCTATCTATAAATCTTTTATATGGAAGCTTTAAAAAAAAACAAGTAAAACTAATATGACATCTTAATCACCTATTTATTTTATATCTCAAATTATACATCCTACTGCTACAATATGAAAGTAAGCAAACTTAAAAAAACACACCAAGCTAAGTCTATAGTTACTGTATACACTCTAAGTTTTTTTGTGCCATCAAATATTGCTAGAGACTTTGAACAAAACTCTGCCATCTGTATCTATCATGCTGTTTGTCAGAATGGCAGCCTTATCATATTACTGTTTTTTTAAGGGATAGGTTGCTGGCCTATCACTCAACTCCTCTCCTGTAGGCAGCTTTTTGTCTGGATTTAGCGCTTTAATCTCTCCAGCTATGTGGATTTCCACGAATTTAAATTCTCACCAGTCTAAGTATTAATGGGTTTCAGAACTTTCCTGCCATTCCAACACATTAAGGAAGAGTCTCCAGGGAAAATGCCATGTTTATGTTGCACTGTACTACCTCTTGAAGATTGCAGCACGTTCCCTAGACTTCACTTTGATGTCTGGCTATTCCTGGGTCAGGCTAAAAAGGCAGACGTGCTATGTTTTGTTCTTTTTCCTTCTGCGTGATTCCAACAAGAATCCTTAACACCCATACTGCCAGGATATTACAAGTCATGGTTCCCTCCTGATTTTGCTGATATGCTCTAAAAATAAGAAATGGAACAAAAGAGAATATACATTCTTATGTAGGTGCCCATAATGCTCTACTGACAATGTGATCTTTATTAACAGCTTGCTCCCTGGTTTAACATAACAAGTGTGCAATGTGAGGTAGACGTAGGTGGGTTGGCACTGTTTTTTTTGAACCTGTAGGGGTGTAATGAGGTGCAAATCTCCAAAGGCTTTATATTTAGGTTGGGTTTCCATATGGATTTGAAATATATTCAAACATCTTAAATAAATTGAGAGGAGAGGAGCCTTCCTTAAGACATTTGGCACTTTAGATGCAATCAGAAACCAAATGTGGAAAAGACTTACTGAAATGGTTCTAAACTTCAAAAAACAGTGCAGTTTGGAGGTAGTTGTAGGAATGAGGAAGATTCAAGGGTTATAGGCAATACAGAAACTTGTCTGCATGTGACCATCCAGTTCAAACCTCTGTACCACCAAATCCCTTCACCACTTTAGCCAGCTTTGTTAGCTTCCCTCATGCTGAACACCAGAAGAGTTAGAGCACCAAACTTTATTCATCTTATCCTTCTTTAATGTCAACATTAAGTTTTGGTATAAAGATGGATGAAAAGGCTTTTACCTGCCAAGAATTGAGTCCAGACTTCTGGATTTCTTCTGCAACAGCAGATAATTTTGCTCACACCTAAAGCATATGCTCTATGTTATGTGTTAGTTTCTCATACAGTAGAAATCCAGAGACATGCAGTTAGGTCCTGGCAATAAAAATAGGGGTGCTGATTTGCAGACACTTGATTTTAAAATAAATTCATTAGAAATTTATCTATTTCCAAGTATTCTGAATTTGCGGCTGGTTCCTGTTTTTCTTGCTGTCAAGTACCAAATCATTGTACTGAACACCTACCTTTTTGGAAGTGTAGTTGTAGATTTAAACTTTGTGTCTCAAGCCCATTCCTGGAGTTAAATTAAACATGCAAGTCTATCAATATTGGACTGAATCTGATCTCACAGTGAGGCAGGTCAGAGGTAACTGTACTGAAGTCAATGGAACTGACCCTAACCTCGTAACTTCTGTATCAGTTGAATTTCACTTACTTCAATGGAGTTGATTTTGATTTACACTGATTGAGTGAGATCAGAGTTAGACCTCATGTTAAAGTCATTATTTTTCTTTTGATTTTAGTAAAAATCTCAATACTAGAAATAGGATGAGATTTTTCTGCTAAAAGTGCTGGTTAAGTTTCTTTAAAATAAACACACAGAAAGTTTTGTATTGTCTCTATATAGAAATGCATGCCGTTATCTAAGAGAGAGAAGAAATATTTTGCAGCATTAAATTGTATTTTACAGTTCAATCATCTGGAAGATTTCCGTGTGTCATATTTACATTCACTTCCTATTTAATGCAATACAGATTTTTTGCATGCATCAACCTTGAAAGAAGATAACATATGGAAAAGCCTATGTAGTTATTTTGTTTAATGAAATGGTATGCTTTTGTTTTACAAAAGAATTTTAATGGGGAGAGTGCAAGACCCTGAAACAAGACAGTGTTTCTTTAAATCAACCTTTTTCCATTTTCATTGCCCAGCTCAAGCTGTGAAATAGTCCCAGAAAACGTGAAGGTTTCATGTATTCCATCCAAGTCAATGATTTATCAAATTCAGTAATCACAATGAATAAACATGGAGTTGTACTTGAATACTTGATTCGTAAGCTCGAATATCCCAAAGTGCCCTTTTATGGTCCCTGTGCTGGTCTTAAAAATGCAAGTCACTTAAATTCCACTCTGAAATGCTTCCTGATGATCAACGGCTGTTGTTGTAACCTAGGGTGGTGTATAAATGCTGGGTTTCTGAGCATGGTCCAGTTACATTTGTGGTTCAAATGTGCAGTAGCACATATCTCTATTGAAGAAAGCAGGATTATTTTAGGGACTGTAGGAGGTGACAAGATAAAGATTGAATCTGTGAACTTCTGAAAAAAAAATTGGAGCCATAGTCTGCCCCCAGTTAGAACTATAAAATTCCACTGGATTGTTAAAATCAGGATTTAGCCTGAAGAGTTTCGTGTAGTTTATATCGATGCCTCTTGGACTGATGGTGCTATTGTGGAGTCGCATGATTACAAATAAAAAAAAATGCAAAGAATGAAATGTAGTTATGTTTGTAAAAAGGGATGCTACAAACAGATTAGTTTTATAAGTCAACCATCACATTCAAATCTGGTGGAAGTAAATGCAGCTCCTATGGAAATGTCTGGGTGGCATTCAATATGGTTCACAGAAAGTAAGCTGGGCAGAAAAAAAGGCAGTCCTAGTTCTCTCTTACTACTGTCCCAAGGAAAGTCTGCATTTTTTTTCTTGATTCCCTGTGCTTTAATGGGGGAGGTTTGGAGGTACACCAGTATCCTTTCAAAATGGTTCATTATCAAGAAGCTTGACAGAGTAACAGTCAAATTTCTGTGTATCTGTGTGTGTCTGTGTCTGTGTGTGTGTGTGTGTGTTCAGCACTCTGTCTCTTGTTCACGTTAATCACTGCATCATCAAAAACTGGTCCATTAATTTGCTACTGAGTATTTAGGCAAGACGACTGCTTTTCACAAATGAGAATGTTACAAAAGACCCCTAGTAGTGCCCAGTTTCTACACTGTAACAACACTTCCCTGCAAGCAGAATATGCTGAAGTGCTTAAAGGTGGGAATGACTAATAATGCAAGAAGACTGTGATCCCATCAGACTTTGGGGGATGGTACCTCCAGGTAGACCTACTGTTTACTGTTAGATTTGCCATCCTGGACAAAGGACAGACTAGTGGAGACAAAAACAAGCTTCAAACACATTAGTATACTTTATGTAACAAAGCAAGAACACTTGAACTCCACTTACTCTTCCTTAAATAACAAAATGTTTTTGTGTTCTTGACTGTTTGGTTAGTATTGAAAATAACCGTCCAACGTTGAGTCATTGCTGGGTCTATTAACTATTGCTAGCACTATTAACACATGTAACTTGTGGCTCAGAGGTAAGCCTTGTGGCTCCTGTCCCCACAAGGGCTCAGGACTTTGCCAGGATAGAGGCACCTATACTGATTTAGAGGAGGACAGCTGGGGTCTGGAAGGAGCCAAACAGTGTGTTCCTGATACCATACATGACGCACACCTTGCAAGGATTGGTAAGACCCAAGCTGATTGATATGCCTGGATTTGCACTGTGTTAAGTTTCATTGAGTGGGTTTATTGTCTCAGATTCCTCATGTATAGTAATTCCCTAAACCTCCTTTTGATGCATGGTGTAAATACAGCCTATGTAAAGTGCTAGTCTTTTTGCATGTTCAGGGCATGCAGGTGAAGGTATTTCTCTTCCATTTTGGGAAGGCTTCCCAAATCCTTCATTTTGAAGTTTTGTTTCAAGCAAAAATCCTCTTCAGAGTCATTGGCTTGATTGTGGTTTTTCATCAAAATGTGGTTTTGAGCTAAGACAGTAAGGCAGTGACTGTAAATCAGTCCAAGCTGACTGGAAACTTTTGGAAGAACAGTTCATGACCTGATTAAACCTGGCCTCAGTTAAAAGTTTGCAACAAAGTCCAAGGTAATTTGCTACCGAATGTTTCATGTGATGCTTAAGATTCCATATCCATCTCCTTAACAACCAACTCATCACTATTTATTGTTTGTATGGCTGTATCAGCGACAGGGGTCACACTGAAGCACAGGCACAAACTTTAAAAGTTAGGCTTTATCTAGACACTGCTGTCTGCTACCTATAGCAATATCACTGTAGATTATGAACATTCACTTGGCACTGCCTGCCACTGTTGATATGATGGGGTCTATACTCCCTTCCCTATATTCTGCAGACAAGCAGCTAATCAGTCTGACCATTTGCTGAGTGAGTTGACAACTGCAAGAACCAGATGTTAAGTTCTAGAATTTATTTTTCCAGTAGGGTCATTTAGGTCTCTGATTTGTTTCCTAGCTAGTTCTTCTTAAGTCTTTTATCTGCCTTCTTGGCTGATTTCCATCAAAACAATAAAGCATTTATAAGTCTTAGTTTCCCCATAATCATCATCTCCAACTGCAATTCCAAGAAGTCCCCTGTGTAACGATGTGAAGGTTTTATTTTCCTTGCAAAAGCTGTGAATGAGGTACAGATTTTGTTATGTCAGATACAATATTCGTATCTTGTTTATAACTGCTCAAAAGAACATACTGTAAAGCTTCATTCACAGAACTGACATTTCAAATTATCAGAACAGGATTTACACTCTGATGTTTGTACAATTACAGAAGTTATCTCTGATGGGTGGAGGAACAAGTTTGTTTTGGGTGGAGTGAATCCATCCAAGTCTCCATGGGGAGCAAAGAAAGGACACAAAAACCTGGGATAGCCTTTGCAATCATACTGATAACAGACAGTCACCCTAAAAACACTGGGGAAAAAAGAAATTAAACACCATGCATTTTCCTAGTAAGGGTTCTTATTCTTTTCTTACTTTCATCCAGAGATTAATTTTAAACAGAACAAACGTGCCAGAAATATATATAAACCTTTTTAAGACTACAGTTTGCAAGCTCCACATATTTTGGTTTTGCGTGAAGGAAAACATGAAAAAAGAAAATATTGCCTGCTATGTCAACACTTATTTGTCTATATCTAACAGAACTGAAAGTGCACCTTCAAATTACTGCTGCCTCCTTAGTAGATTTGCTTCCCTTAAGATTTAGATTACAATTGTCTCTCTCTTCTGCAGTTCTGCTATGAAGAAGTATCTGGTTCTAACAACCTCTTAAGTTACTTTTCAACCCTTGATACTTATACGTGTTTTCAGGCAATACTTTCAATTTGGTTTCCACTTAAGCTTGAAATTGCTGGTTTTCTGCTGTACAGTTTTGAAGGTATCTAGAATTCAAGCGAGGGTTTGGATGGCTATTGTGAAAGATTTTCATAAGCACCTCATTTCTGATTAAATGCTTCAAGTGAATGAATCACAAAACATCCTAAAAGTTGTGTAAAAGGAGACTAAAGATATGTCACATGTGGCATAGCTTTCCATAGCAATATGATGGTACTATCCTAATGTACAAGCAGTTCCCAAAAATACATTAGTAGTTCTGCCTGCCAACCAGACATTAGATTAATTCAGTGGTTCAGATGCAAATCCCAGCTCAGAAAGTCCATGAACTCCCGACTGCCAGCAGCAGACAAGGTGTGTCACGGAAGAACATTTTTAACACCTCTTTCCCCTGGCTGTACATTACTGGTAACTGTCAGAGATGAGGTACTGGATAGAGGGCCTTTTGGTCTGAATCACTCCAGCTGTGCTGATGTTAAACTTTTTTGCTTGGGAATGTTACTCTGTTGTCATTATTGACCTTAATTTGCACTGCTGGGTTGCCAAACTCTGATTTGGGAGCAGTATACAAATCCAAATCATCCACTCACAAGAATGTCTAAAATCAATAGTTGTGCCATCCTCAAGTAGTCAAAGGTGCAGTCATTGTTGTACAAAGCTCAGAAGACAGCGTAGATACTACACCAAAGAAATAAAATCCAAGGAAGTGAATTCTGCTCCTTTTAGTCACGATAAACGGAATTTCTTCTCCACACTATTTGAGGACTTAGCTACCACTTCATGGCAAAATCTGGGTTTATATAGTGGTGCTGGTGGTGACATGCAATATTATATTCTCTAAAGGACATTTTCAGATGGCGTCTCCTCCATGAATAACATAAGCTAACCCCTTTTGTTGCCACAAATTCGTGTGCATCATGGTTTTTCAGGCCTTGTTAGAGCTTGTTGTTTTTCCACATTTGTGATTACTGTAAGTTTGCTGTTAGAGCAGTATCACTGGTAGAGGTGATTGATGTCCTTGAAGAGATTGTCCTTCCTCTAAGGATGAAAAGATTAAAAAAATTTGAAGGGCAGAGAGAAAATAACAGCTATGAAAGCTTTGACTAATGGGTACAAAACTCAGAATTATAATTTCCGCCATCTTATTCTGAAATATATCACAATAATTAATTAACAGAGTATGAAACAGCATGTTTTCATGCAAGGAGGTGCTGTGAAAACAAACACAAGAAAGACTCTAAATGTTTCTGGCATAGTTCTGGTAATGTCCTGATACAGGTGTAGTATTTAAGACAATTCCCAAACTACTATTTGTCTCCCTTTTAAGTGCCAACCGTGACTGTTGCAGGGGACCTCTAATGCCATCAGCCAGTTGATGAGGCATTCAGAACTCACATTGAGGCATTCAAACTTCAGTTTGAATTTTCCCCAGAAGATTACTCTCCTCTCTTGTGTTTGGGCAGGGTGGCTTCCAGGGATTGGTTCCTTAGGCTTCAGGAAATTTTCATTGCCCTTTGTTTCCCTCTGTTTATTCCCTCTGGATAAAAAATCAGTTAATATGTTTAAAACATTTGGGTTTAGATATCTGTTGTTCCAGGATCCTACCATTTCAGATGACAGCTGGATCATATGTATACACCTTACATGACTTTTCTTACTGTGTAGATCCCAAACCTTTTTTCTTTTAGTGATGTCAGCAGCTTTCTATCCTTAGTATTACAACTGCATCCTCTTCTGACATGCATGTGGTAAGGCAGCTCCACAATCCTCTGTGCTGTTGCATGACATTGCAGAGACTGTGTTGGTGGGCCAGCATAAGGAGGCAGTGCTCCCCTAATGCCTATCCTTTCCAAATATGCTGTGTCTTTTCCCTATCAGGACAGGCCTTTGAAAGGAAGTTTACAAACATTTGTTTTCACCAGTGAGTAGAGGTACCTTCATCCTCCATTCTGGACATCAGACAGAAAATTCAGACAGACCCTTGTTTCCTGTGGGTTAACCATAGGCAGCTGTAGTGACAGCGTGCTAACCTAAGGCTCTTTCAGTCTGTTGCCTCTTCTGGACCCTGTTTAAATCATCATCTCATGTAATACAGAAAACGGCTAGCTCAGCCTTCCGGATTTCATATCAGGAGTAGGCATGTGTGCCCCTGCTTAAGGCCTTCAGCCATCAGGTTTTCTCAAGGTCTGGAGAAAGTCCTCTAGCACAGGTACAGTCTGTACTGGCAGGTTTCTGTCGTGGCAGCTTTACTGAGCCTGGGAAACACTGAACTGGAAGCTGCTAAAGCTTGCTTGTATGGCTCTAGCTGCATCTCTCCTTGGGGCTTTGCTGGCATATTTTTCTGTCTCCATGGTACAGTTTTGTAACTCTCCAGCCAAACTTTGAAGTCTAGGCCATATATTAACTTTACTATAGGTTTTTTGATATCAGAAATATGATACCATCAACTATTCTTTAAAAATTCCTTTTGTTTATTCAGTCACCAAGGTCAAATCCACTGCAAACTGTACTCTAACTGAACAAACCATCTGGGAACTTAGTTCTTTGATTTTGTTTTACAAATCATCAGAGAAGCCTTGAAGACTAAACAGCTTTCCACAGCTAGAGGAATGTGCTTGTAGTAGCTAATAGTAAAATACTCTGGAAAAATTATTAATATGCTATATAACTTGATGCCGATGGATATGCCACATACTCACTTTTTGTTACCAAAATATTCTATTTAGTAAGTAAATAATTTGAATAAAGTGTTAAGGCAAATCCCAGTCCATACAAAGTCCTGACCCCAGGGGCAAAAGGTCACGACTTCACTAAGAATACGATCAATCTCTTAGTTCAATAAAGTTTCAGAAAAAGGTATTCTTGTAAATATGTAGTTAAAAATAATATTTTATAAGTAAAGTGGTATTATACAGTATCAGCAAATATATACATCTTAATATTACTTTTGCTTGTCCATCTTATATTTATCTAGAATCTTATTTTGTGTATTTGTAAAAATTGGCAAAAAGAAGCTATGATTGAATTTGCCTAGTTTGACCTTAGTAACAAGGCGAGAAGTATTTCCTAAATTCTGCAGAGTAAGAAAGAGACAGAGAGGGCATGTAGTACGGCTTTTGTTTCAGAGTAGCAGCTCCTGGTATAGTTCTGAAGATTATGATAAGTACTTCTTTATTTATTTTTAATTGGCTGATTAATCTTTTCCACCCTTTGCTGCCTTTTAGCCATCGTGTTGGTATGCATGTGCAGGCCTATGTCTATTACATTTCCATGACTAACTGATGCTCCTCTTAGTCAGTATGACTTCATAGGGGAAAGGGAAAAGGTTTGCTATCTCTGTTCATCCTGCCTCCCACAAATAAGTCTTCAATATGAATCTACCAACTTAAGTATGGTAGATGTGCATGACTCATATAGAAAGACCAAGGCAGATCTATTTTTTTAATATATAAATGGCCTGATTGTATTTTAAGTTATAGTCATCTTTCTTAAGAGCTGTTTCTGTCTGTTTCCTGACCTGATTTATTCACAACTGTCTGCCTCGTCCTTTCCTGAAGTGGTCTATACACAAATGCCAATTGTTAGCTAGTGTAAAAGTTCCACTTTAAATTACACAAACTACGAATTGTCTTAGAGGTTTTCTTCTTCTCCATGGATGCTAACATACTCATGCTCTATTCTACTCCCTGTTTTCAATGGCATTGCATGAGGAGGGATAGATTCTGCATAAGAAATGTGAACAGACCAATATTCTGTAACTGAGTTTAACTGCTGGGCGTGACTTCAAAGAATTGCAGTCAAACTGCAATTTCTGGGTAATTACTCCAGAATTCAGTTCCGGAGTTAATCAGAAATTTCAAATGCTTTTCCAAGGTACCAGAAAGAATAAAATCCTGTAAGTCTGTAAAACAGGCACAAGTCTTGTAAGAAAGCTTTTTTTAACTGCAAGATATCCAATAATTTTGTTCCTAGACTGTTACACTTCTGTGTACAAAGAACTGCCATATGCCTTCAATTAACATAATTTTGATTTTAGATTAAAACCACAAAATAAGGAACAATGCAAAGTTTCCGTGAAAGACCGCAACATCTATATCTTCTTTGTCTTTACTGAACTATGTAAGAAAGTGAATGCCTCTTTTCTTTACTTAAATAGGAAAAATAATAGAAACATTCCAAAAGCTTAAATATTGGTTTTGACTTTGCAACTTAAATGAGTAGAAATTTCAGGTTACAGATATCTACCTGCCTGTACTGATTCATTCTACCTCACTTGAATTCTATAGTGTAAATCTTAAAATAGAAACAAAAAACAAATTAGTGCTCTGAGAGTTGTGACATCTATTCCTTGTTTTCTGATGGTAAAGGAGTCATGCTAAATACAAAAATAGAATGTTTATATCTTTGTCAGAATGCTAGCAAGAATTTCTATCCTCCCTTCTGCCTAAATGGGAATGATTATAACCAGAATGTTTCCACTTTGTGCCTTTTCCAGATGTGGATGTCAGAGGAAGAAAATTACATGAGACAAGTGTTATTATATGCCCTGAGTATACCACTTTACATGGTGGTTTTTAGAACTCTGTTTACAGAAAGCTAAACTCTTCTTGTTAGAGAGATAAAATAGCTACAGGAGCCAATTAAAGGATCAAACTGCTTTCTTAAAATGTACCAGAAGCTTGACAAAGTCTACTAAAATATGACTTTCAGGAGGACACAAGCAATTGTTTTTTGAAATGCCAACTAAACCACCAAAACTTTCTAGTCCTATTATGACATTCTTCCTAATTAAAATTTATGATCCATTGGGGTATAATTTTCATTATTTATGAACAGCAAGATGAGATTGATAGCCACACTGGTAACCATTTAGGTAGAAAGCTGCTTTGTTTGAAACAGTAGGAACCACAAAAAAATACACAAGTTCTCCTCAAGGGATTGAAGGATTGTGCATCTATTGCAGACCAGTGCTCTGTTGTCCTAGCTTTCATTATATAAAGAATTGTAGTACTCTGACTTACAGAACAAAATAGTAGCTTTGAATTGTAACATCGGGTTTTGACAATGCGAATAACATATAACCTTTACTGATCAGAAAATCTGGTAGTATCCTAGAATAAGGTACAGGACTGGAAAGAACTTTTGCTAATTTTTCTTTATCTTTCTTTATCCACTATGCTGTAGTGGATGACTTACTGCAGCCGTGATTTTTGAGGAAGATAATATCTTCTTTAAGAGCAACTTCTATGGGTAGAAGAAACAGTCAAGGCTTTGGGGATGCAGATTCTTAAACAGAAACAACAATTTCTAAGATATAGTGGATGCTGAGAACAATTGGTCTGAATTTAACACATGTTAAGCGGACAATTTGAAAGACAGTGGGTGGTGGCATTGGAGCAGTAGGAGCTGTTAGTGTGGAGAGAGGTGATCGTATGGTTATCTCCAAGACCAAAGAGACATCCGGGTAATTACTGGCCGCTGAACACCAAGAGGATGACTGGAGGTGTTGGAGTATATCCTATGTCATAAAACCAATGTCTGCAATCAGTATGTGCCTTACAACGCCTAGTAGAACTTTCTTCTAAAGACTGACTGTCCTCTTGAAGTGGATCTCCACTGAGGACAAAAGTAAGTGAGAAGTCATAGTTGTAATAGTTGTTTTGTGAAAAGTATTCTTTCATCAGTAACTGGATGTTTCAGTACAAAATGAAAAGATACTGGGTTTGCAGCATCAATGTTAGCTCCATTGCTAACATCTTCCGTGGGCTACAGACACTGACATTTTCCCAAATCTTCTGAATTATACTTTCCTGCTTCCATTGCAGACCTGAAGAAGGGCTTATGCATCTGGAAGATAGACTTGTTTTTTTTTTCCAAATTATCGTTTCATTTGGAATTAAATTCTATTTAAAGTGGTTTGATTAAAAAAACACTGCTTCTTCCTATGAGTTTTGCCTTATTAGAAGAGTTGTTACGTCCAAAGAGGATTTGGTCCAAAGCCCAGTGAAGTTAAAGGACACTGTTTTAAGTCAAAGTAATGACTGAGATCTGGATCAAGCTTTCAGTGAGCTAAATTAAATGCAGTATTTTTGCAAAAAATATAGTACTTGCTTACTAGATTCCTATCAGGAGACAAGCTTAATTTGCCTTTGTAATCTGTTATACCATTTTAGATACTTCAATTTATCACTATGTATTTAAACTTCCTGCAATCATACTCATTTTAGCCAATAACAGTGTGAGTTATTTGCTTTCTTTTGCTATTTTCATATGCCTCTCCTGACTCTAACCTCTTTCATAGTTTAAAATTCATAGCTAAAGTTACAAAGCTTCTTTTATCCACTTATTCGATTATCTTGATATTGCAGTGCCTATTAAGAACAATAAAACTAATACTGCAGACCTTGAGACTCCATCTTGACTATCCTCGTGTCTAGATTTTCACTAGCTAAGAGCCCATGCTTCTCCCAAGTACACTTTAAAAATTATAGCGTATCGTATTCAGTCGCATGCACTGAACTTGGTAGAACTGAGTTCTTACTAGAATAAGCAGGAGGAGTTTGCACTAGAACTTTTTATGTACACTTAAAAAACTCCAAAACTTCCTCAAACCTAATAACTTATCCATGTTCTTAAGAATAGCTGTTGTTTTAGGATAAGAAAATTACATAAATGGAACAGCCAAAATGGATTTTTTTCATGTTTCTTGTGAAGCTTTTCTTGTCAATATGTGATTCTGCATAATGCAGGGTGAAGCGCTGGCTACTTTATTTTTCTGTTGCTGTGAAAAAAAGGCATCGAGAACATATTCGTACATGTATAAAAAAGGAAGATCATGCGATTTAAGTCACCAGACATGGCATTTTAGAGATGTGGGTTCATTTCTTCTTTCTTCTGTGGACTATTTTGTGAGTTTGAGAAAGCTATCGTATCCTTCTGTATTTCAACTCTCCTTCCACAAAATAGGAATAGTAATCTAATTCACAGTATGGCAGGAAGGGTAATATCAGACGGTGTGACAGAGTACCATATAAACATATGAACAAAAGGAGCTTATTTATACAAGAAAAGCACTGTGTATAGTCAAAGTCTAATCCAGTTTCTGCCAATGCTATTGATGTTACTTTCAGCAGCAACTGGATGAGAATCTTAATGAAACTCCATCTGACTCTTTCAACAGATGGACTTTGGTAGAGATGGTTAAAAATAACAGTTTACTACCTTGCCCACATTCAAACTAGCTTAGTACGCTTGCATGACAACATCAACACAATCACAATAGCATGGGATTTCTCACAGCTGCAGACCCATTCAGGAATCAGGGTCTTTTTCAGGTAGTAAATTGATGCTACTTTCTCTTCTGTGGTTACATTTCTACATGGGTGGAACTCAAATTCGAACAGTAGATATTTAGATTATGTGTCTATTTATGAACTCAGTACGAAGGCCTCTAGTATAGCCAGAGGAGCTGAATGGTTCAATCCACCTACCTACAAATTGCTGTCAAATGCTATTTATGATACCCTTAGGTTTTCCATGAGACACCCAGCTGTCAAGCCAGAAGGGCAGAGAATTCCTATGGATCTTGTGTCACATCTGCCCAGCCCTGTACGGTTGTTTAAGATATCCCTAGACATCTCAGTTGGCACTTGTTTATCTTCAGGACAGTGAATCAAGCCCCGAGTCAAGACAGTCAAAGACATTTTAAGACCTACTCAGTTCCACCTGAAGCAAACTTTTATATCTGAATCTCTTTCTAGACTTACTGACAGTAATGAGAGCTTAGATACCTATCTTGCATGTAGATGCCATCTAAATACAGGTAGGTACCTAAAACCTGCATCTGAATCACTGTGTTCACTATTCCTGATTATAATATGGATGTGACCTAAAAGGATAAACTGCTTAAGTACAGAGAGTGAAAAGATACATCCTGGCTGGAATTTTTGGCAGGGTCTTTCTCAAAAACCCCCAGAACTGGGGCAGCAAATGGTAAGATGGTACCTACCACAGTCTAAACTCTGGTCAGCAAGAAACAACTGAAATATTAAGATCAGGAGCCTGAGTAATAGAACAGGTGAAGCTGCTCGTACAAGTTATTGTAAAGAATTTTTTCTATATTCAAATCCAATCCTACATAGGGAAAGCAATTTCTTTAGTCATATTATAAGCAGAACTAATAGTGGGATTGCTGTTGTGGAAGATGCAGGCAGTCTGTGAGTGATCATAAGTGACTGACTGAGCTACCATAACTTCATTAAATGGTTTAAGACAGAACGGGTGAGGGAGGTAGGAATGCAGAAGGTTAGTTGGTATTATAAAGGCAGCATCGGAATGGGATTAAAAGCAAGTTTCTACTGAGAACTAAGTGCTACTTCAGTCTTCAACCTTCCCAGATAAACAAATCAAGCCTAAAAGAAAATGCATGTTCTTGCATGGTAAATAATAATTATAGTACTGTCAGTCATGCTATGCTGTTTATTCTCCTGTGACAATGGCATACTGTTGACACACCTTCTGTTCTGTGTCTGCTGCTTAACATACTTCAGACTTGCAAATTTAAATCCTACTGACATACTTTGAAGATAAAATGAAACCACGTACAGCATGAGTTTCTAAATAATTCTGTCCTCGTATTTCACACCAAATGTAGCTAGAGTTAAAAAGAAAAAACTACTAAGCTATTGTCAGAAAATGTGCATCAAAGATATAAGGAGTTTTGAAAACCATGGCAAAAACTGACTTGGATGGGATATATTTTGGCAGGAAGGCCTTTGGGTTTACATTTTATACCTTTAAGATGTTCATTCACATTGAACAAAGGTGTGCTTAATACAGAGTGACCCTCTTTCATTTCAGTTAAAATATGAGTTAATTTCTGAGGTTCCTTTGTCCTTCAATAGAAAGTGACAGCCCATGCAGTTCTATGTTTTTTGTCCTTGTCATGAAAGTGCCAAGACAATTATTCTTTGAAAGTTTGGAAAAGAACACAAAAACCAAATAATGGTAATTTCACCTAATAACTATTGTTTCTGAATGAAATGTGCTCTTTTATATCATAAAACCCCATTATTAAATTGAAATAAAAAAGAGAAGGAAGAATATTTCGCCAAGTAAGGATTAAAATTTACTATTTTGAAAACAGATTACTGAGAACTGTGCATTTCTTCCCAAGTTCCTATTATATTATTTTTCTGTGTGTGCTTTAGAATAGATAACCTCAAACACCAGCCAGATCTTGTGCCTGGCACCAGTTATTTTTGAGAATTTACTTTGAGATCTTTTATATAGATATGATACAGAAACATTTTAGTGTCTGTGGAAATTTGAAATCACAATGGAACTAATAAAGAAGGAAAAGATGAAAAAAAAAAAAAAAGAAAAAGAAATAATTAAACTGTTAGTTTGATTCCTGGGCCAGCTAGGAAATCAGTAAATTATCGTTCTATAAACAGAAGGATAGAGCTGATCTATCCGTTTATTAGGGTAAGTACTCTGAGCCAACAATTATTACAAATACAAGGGGCAATCTTCTTCTGATTTAGACCAATCTAATTCCACAGAGCTCAGCTGAACTCCTTCCATAAGAACAGATATGTGCTCGTTAGCAAGTTATAGTCCTCACATAGGCCAGACCTACTGATCTGGACTGTTGCAAATGCCACCATCTGAGAGTAATTCAAAGAAGCTTGGCTGAGTGCAATGGGATCCATGAGAACAATTGGAAAACATAAGAGATACTGGTTTTGGTTTTGATCAGGCATTATCAATTCAACACACACTTCCTAATGGATTATTACGTGTAAACAGCATATTCTGCTTTTTCAGTTTTTGTTCAGGATTGCTGTGGATTTCAAGGAGTGTCAAGATGGAGAATTTCACCTCAGGAGACTGACACACTTTCAGAGTTGTGAAGTTAGAATTGGAGTTGAGGCTGTTCAGCTCAAGCATTTTAAAAACTCCATTTGATGATGGGCAATGGAGATTATGAGAGCTGGCAGAAAAGCAGACTTAGCAACAGTATTATCTATGCAGAACGTTTTGCAATGGGTCCACACCCAGAGCCAGGCACTGGGGATGCTCCAGTGGGGAAGGGTACATGGAGGAGCTGAGAAGCCATCCAGAGGAAAGTGTGGCAGGGATATCTACGAAAAAGACTGGAGCATCAGTTTCTGATGTCTGGCATGGGGTATGTGTCCAAACATAACCTTCTGCTGTGCAGAGAAGTACACCTAGACCAGTTGTCCAGGTTTCCTTTACAGATAATGGAGAGAAAAGAGAAATTCTACTGCAGAAGTCATCTGCAGGAGGATGTCCATATAAGTTAGATAGCCAGCTCTCTGAATTGCCTGTTTCTCTGCATTGGATAAAAAGGGAACCTAGACAGCCAGATCAGATTACAGAGCTTTACTGAAGACTCCTAAAATTAGGTGTGGTGAATTTTTGCCTAGCATCTGCTGAAGCTGTGCTGGTATTTCAAAGGGACTTAAAATGATGTTCAGGATATGTTGTAGTCATAGCAAGGGAAGCAGTGGAAGTGCTAAGTATCTGTCTCTGTATACCAGTCAATAAATGCAGAACAGTCCAGATGTTGTGAAAACTAGTGAAATTAAATGGCTTTTCTGAAATAATCATTACATTTTGTTTTTCTGAAATGTCTAGAAATAGAGGATAAAAAGCGATATCACTGGACAGTTGGTGAACACTCTATTTCTGTAGTGTTTCCCTTGTCTCCTCTGGCATGCTGGGCAGTCTATGATCTGGTACAGGGTAGTGCAACCCTCTTGAGTTTAAGAAGCTGCACACTTTTACACCTAATCTGAATTTGAGCCTCCATACCAGACCCTTTTCTTTTAGTTGCTGCAGGTGGAAAGGGATGAGCAATCACATGCAGCTGCTGTTCCAATGGTAACCATCTCCTCAACACCCATGTGCATAGCACATTTTCTTCTCATTTAGTCTTCTCATTCAGAAGGAAATACCAGTTGTTCCTGGTGTGATGCCATACAAATGGAACATAAATGTCTGTAAATTCTTTAACATTCAATACAGCAACAGCCTTGTGCTCTGCTTCATAGTTTAACTTTTTTTCTGACATACACCTTTTGCCTGGGTTTTTTGGTCTATAGCTACGTTACACCCAAGGAGTATGCATCTTTCTACCTGGCTGTTTGTGCTCTATCTACATATACAGTGATCCCACAGAATAAGTACAGTCTTTACTTTCATCTGTGCTCTCTCCAATGAGAAACTTTCACATCTCTTTAAAAGATCAAACTCAGACCACTATTCATTCCATGCAGTGCTCATTGCCCTTCCAGTGGGAAAATCTGTCACCTCCACATTGTGCAGTTACTGTTTGCTAACAGTCCCTCTAAGGTTGAACTAGAAAGATTAGTAAATTTTCTACTTGTTTGTTTTGGCCACGTTACTGCTGCAACATCTCTCTAATCCTTGCAGAGTTTCTCTGACTGCAGAAACTCATTGCTTCAGATCCACTGAGCAATATATGTTAATTCCCATGGCTCAGTATAGAATTACATTTGGGAACTATTGTTGTTTCAACCGTTTCTTTCCCTGTCAGACACCCATACGCTAGAAATTGTATAGAGTGTTGATAAATAGTCTGGAAAGTTTGTTTAGAAACTTATTTAGTCTATACATTCATAAGGTGTTTGGGTTATAATTCTTTTTCTTTGGATCACAAGTCATTCCTGAATAAATAAAAATCTCTACAAATGTATTGGATATTCACAGGGTATTCACAAAAGTGAGGATGAACAGTTTATTTATTCTTGCAGCACAGTATTGCTTGGTCTTTGTAACTTCCAAATTAATGATAAAATAGAGATAACAAATGGCAATTAAAGCGGGTTCAATATTAGAGTGTGCTATCTAGAAAAGCCTATAATACTGGAATTGCTTTCCTGAAAAAGCTTGAGAAAAAATGTGTAGTTTTTAAATATAGAAAATAATTACCGCTTCCTTCACTTTCTGTGGTAATGCAGCTACACTCTGCAGACTACAGAGACTCGCAAGTTACCTTAAAATTAAGCAATCCAGACTGAGCAGTCTAGATTTCACAGTGTAAAATTTCATGGAGTTTGCTCTTTAGAGCTGACAGTTCACATTAGACATTTAAAAGCATCCTCCCAAGGATTAATTTTTCCCAGCACTGCCAAATTGCAGGCACTGTGATCCCACTGAACACATACTGACTGCAGGGAAGATTTTAGGTACCTTAATCCTGCCTCTTGGGCTCGTGTTGCCATATTGATAGTTTGTACATCTCCAGCTCCATGTAGCATCATGGCTTCCCATTAGCTCCTCCAGAGCAGCAGAGCTGTGCTTCAGTGCGGAACAGCTATGACGTCTCATTCTTCTCTCTCCAGTGCAACCCAAGACTTGCCAAGACCCATGAGTTGGTCCAACCTGAGGGGTTCTTCTGCCCTTACCAAGTCTTCTGATTGCCAAAATACCTTCCAAAATACTGTCAGTTTTTCAAAGTCTTTGTGCAGCTCTGCTATTGTTTACTGCTTAATTTGACCATAAGCTCTGCAACACATGGATTTTCAGTGAGAGGAAAACCAGGCTCATATGTGGGATTAGATGTAACCAGCTTCATGGCCCACATATTCTCCATTTATATTGCTGCTATTAGCCCAGGGGTCGTACATGCTTACAGAAAGCACACTGTCCTTAGAAAGAAATGAGTGCCAGCTATCTCCTAGTGGACTCCGTAGAGTTCTTGGCCATTTCCAGATGTAATCCATTCAAATCACAGTTGCACAACCACGATTCAGATTTTCACCCTTAGAGCACTATGGAGCCTAAATCTCCACCTGCAAGCAAAACAGCTAGTAAATAACCTGAGCATAACTGCCTGTGCAGGCATGCTTGGCATCCTGATTACATGGTGGGATCTCGCCCTCTCTGTCTACAGAGAAAGCTCAACTTATGGTGAGTTGTTGCCTTCCAGAACGAAAAAGGACAGTCTGTTAAACCTAATTCTCACAACAATCATACCATACCTATCACTTACTTTTGGCAGCCATGTAATAAGAGCAGGATGAGGCAGGGACTTTTGTGTATGGGATACCAAATATGATTTTCAATTTTATTTTTTTCATTTTAAGAAAATACTAAGGGGGGGTATGCCCTTTGATATATGGGCAAAAAGTTGTTCACAAATCCGTAATGAATATTTATCCAAATACTGTATTTGTACACATTTATGAAGAAAATGCCTGCCTTGGACAAAGAGAAAAAGGACATGATTTGTAACTTAAAGCAATACCTCTCATTAGACTAGCTAGGGTAGCTGGGAAAAAAAAAGCCAAGCTTTGGGCACAGAAGTAATTCTCCAGGTTTTTGGGAGAAAGAAGAATGCCCGTATTTGTATTTATTTTAAGTCTCATTTGTGTGACGCATGATTTCACCTTCCATTTGCTTTATATCTAGTCAGTAGATCTTGTGTTTATGAAGACATAAGCACCATGAACCACTTTGACACTTTCCATTTCCTTCATCTGAAGCAGTAGCATTATCTAAAATAAACGGGCTGTCTAGCTAAGGAAGGAGACATAACGAGTGTTTTCGCAAGCCCACTTGCATATCTGTGAAGCTACCCCAAGGCATGAAAGCAGAAGGGGAAGGGAAGGAGGGCCTGTGGCAGACATTGCTGGAACAGCCAATATCCAGCGAGATCCAGCTGTGTAAATGTGACAAACGTAAAAGAGATACAAAGAGGTGAAGGCGAAACTGTGTTTGTGCCAACAGAGAAGAAAAATAATTGCTTGGTGCAACTTGTGTTGAGACTGCGGGTTATAGCTTGTGTGCTGAAGAAGCATGTGCATTCTCACATGCTTTTTGTACTCATTTGAGATACAGGGTGACTGCACTTAAAAATAAGTACACAATGTACTCTGTATGTTTTCCTTTCCACCAGACAAATGCTCGTGTTTTCCTCAAAGGACCCAGTTCTATTCCGTAATCACAGATTCTTCCATAATAAGAGCACAAGTCCTATATGGAGCAGCTGAGGGAACTGGGACTGTTTAGTCTGGAGAAGAGGAGGCTGAGGGGAGACCTCATTGCGCTCTACAACTACCTGAAGAAGGTTGTAGCAAGGTGGGTGTTGGTCTCTTCTCCCAAGTAACTAGCGATAGGACGAGAGGAAATGGCCTCAAGTTACGCCAAGGGAGGTTTAGATTGGACATTAGGAAAAATTTCTTTACTGAAAGAGTGGTCAGGCCTTGGAACAGGCTGCCCAGGGAAGTGGTAGAGTCACCATCCCTGGAAGTATTTAAAAGATGTGTAGATGAGGCACTTAGGGACATGGTTTAGTGGGCATGGTGGTGTTGGGTTGATGGCTGGACTCGATGATCTTAGAGGTCTTTTCCAACCTTAATGATTCTATGACTCTATGATTCTATTAAACTCCTGATTAATAAGTGTACTATTAGATTTCCGTTAATTCTGAATTTGGAAATTCAGTCATCCTCTGGCGTAATCCTTCATTCTTATCAAATTTCTTCTTTTAGAGCCTCCCAGTAGCGCATTACTATGATTATTTATCTACCAGCATTCTTGGGAGGAAGGGCAACGGTAACATCCCCTCCTAGAAAAAAGGGAAACTGAGGCACAGACCATTGGTTAGACTTCCCTGCATTGTGTCTTTTGACTTCATGCTCATGCAGCTCCTCCCTTCCTGTTATTAAGATCCCCTCCTCCCTGGTAAAGGGCAAAACTCTTGTCTTTTCTCTGGAACTGCATAATTTTGCTTGAGTGAGAAAATGGAGGCCTACTTAAAGCTTGCTCTTTTTTCCACCTGGTTTGCCCCATATGAGCTGCAGGAACAAGTACTGGAGCTTCTACATTGCTGTCAGCCAGGGCAGCTGATAAGGACTATCAGCTAATCTCTATCCTTGGGCTCACAAAAACACTATGAAAACCACTGTGTTCTTACCTGTTCCTTCTATTTTCTCTCATTAGCACTATTCTTTCCCACACAAGCACAAAAGGCAGCACCTTTTTGGCTTTCCTTTGATAATTTTATTATTGCCCTTCTCAGTAAGAATTCATTTTTCCCTATTTTCTTCAAACTAACTAAGTAGGAACCTCACCTCCAACCTGGACATGTGGAGCGTGTCTCAACAATGGAAAACACATTATATAAAACAGCTTCCTAGATTTCTTGCAGAAACCTCAGTTCAGGTCAGTGCTTTTCAGCAGTTGCTACTGCAGCAAAAAGAAAAGAGCAGGCAAAGGAAAAGCAGTTTTACCTCAGGGCTGCACTTTAGGAACATGCTTCCTTGCTCTTCTTGCTGCTGGTCCCATCATTCTCCTCAGCCAGCATTCAGGTTCCATTTAATGCATGTACTGTGGGCTGATATTTTTCTAATGAAATGACATAAATTAAAAAAAGAATTATTCTGCTGTATTCTAAAAACTGAATAAGTGATCCAAGTAAAATGGATATTTAACATGCTTCATTTCCTATGCTGCTGTCCAGGTGCAAAGCTGGGGCCAAGACCCTTTAGGATACAGAGAAATCCAACAGTCTGAGACACAGTTACAGACATTTAGGACCTTGCAAGCACATTGTTCTCTTGTAAGAGAGAATTCTCTTTGGTGCTGAATGCTTAGTTTTCCTCACTTGCTTTTTACTTCTTTTAGCAGGCTGATTTTCACATCTGGAAAGAGCAGACTTTTTGGCCAAGCAGAACTAATACAGTAACTGTTTAACTAATTTCCATCTGGAAGTTACCCTTTCAGTATTAGGGCTACATCAGCTAATATATTTAATTGAAAGTTCAAGTCTTTTGGCTGATCTGTTTGGTTTGGATTTAGTCACTGATGATAATTTTTCTGGATATAAGAAGTGAAAATATCAAAGGGAAAGCACTGAGATTAGCCATCATCCATCAAACAGCTAGATAAATATTTGCTGAATATGGATGTTTGACATGCAAAACTAATATTAATACAGCAGCAAGGTGCAATGCAATAACCATACAAAAGTTCTAATGCCAGCATTTACCAAACAGAAAAATTATAAACCATACAACAATAGAGGAAAGCATAAAAGACAAGAACAAACAATAACCGTAGAAACCACAGCTCTTCTTTATCTTCTTTAGCTTGTGTTTCTCTTACCCCTTCTACTCCACCAGTGAACCTGTGCTTGGCTTTCTTCCACATAGTCCAGTGCCTTCTTCAAGCTTGCCTTGATTCACAGTAGTCCTGTACAAATTCCCACGCAAAACGTACAAGAGCATTAGATTCATTCTTAAGCCCTCCTCCTCCCTCCTCTTTAGCCATAATAGCTACAGAAATCAATAGAATGCTACTAACTGAATAAACACTAACAAAGCAAACCATTAATGCTGCAAATGAATGTTACAAGGATCAGAAATACCTCACTGAGCAACTCATTACAGTATGTAAGTGTGGGTTTGAAGGCAGTTCCTCTCGTCTCCTATTATTTTTTATAGCCCTTTTACATCTTATCTACAACGAGCTCTGTAATCTCTCCTCCTGGGGCAGGGAATGTATCTTCCCGTGTGTTGGTAATGGTGTGTTGGTACTGTGCACTGTTTTATTCCTCCCTTTCTAATGGGAACTAAAGGTGGAAAGATATTTCCTGTACCCAATACTATGCCAGTGCTAACTTGACTTTGAATCGGTTGTAGTTTGTTATTAGCAAATAAATATCAAAACTAAAGGCTAACCTCAAACAAGTGAAGCGTCTGGATTCCACTGACGCGCATGCGCACCTGGAAAACTGCAGGTCAGATCTCCCTTAGGTCTGGAGGACAAGGTATACTGTTTCCTGGATAAATTAGCTTTGCTGAGCTGTGGTCCCTGCAGCTACAGTGCTGCTGCTATCCCTACAATATACTGCAAACAAGTAGATACTTACCTTAAGGCCAAAAGGGGTTATCCAGTCAGATCTCCCAAAAAGCAGAAACCATAGAATTGTAATTTAGGTTGTAAGGCTGGAAGAGACCTCAGGATGTCATCTTGTGCAATGCCCTGTTCAAAGCAGGACCACCTTATATTAAGTTGCACAGGGCCTCATGAATTAATTTCCATGTCACTGGAAATTAATTGACTTAAAAATTCCAGGGGTGGAAAATCCACTATGATTCTTATTAAACTCTTTCTGTAACCAGTTGCCACCACTGTTTTTAAAAAAGGCTCATTTTTAGCCTATATTTGACTACTTTAGCACCCTCTCTTCTTTTAATTCTGATTTCTCATTTAGATATTGGCTGGCAGTTGCTGTCATCATATAACTTTTTTTGATAAAACCAACCAGATTGAGCTCCATGAATCTGTCACTGTATTATGTTTTCCATGTTCCAATTGCTTTTGTAACCCTGCTCTGAGCTTTCTCTAATTTATCAACACACAGATAACAACAACAACTGTCCAGTCCCGCGCAAGAAAGCTGGACAGAATATTCCTAGTCACAGTGCCAAATACAGAGCTAATGTATGTCTTTGCTATCTACAGTCAAGATTCTCCTATTTATTTATCCAAGGATTATAATAGCACTTTTGGAAATGGCATCTTAATGGTAGCTCATATCCAAGTTAGCTGTCTGCCATGAACCCCAATTTACTCTTCCCCAGGAAAGTCATCCACATCCTGCAAGAGTATTTCTAGCTAGTCCTAGCTATAGGACTGCCAGTTTAGACATATTGATCCTGTGATCTTATGAATTTGTTTTTGACTTTCTTATCAAATGATTCAATTATCCTAAACAGCCCTCTTCACTAATTACATTACTTAGACAGACTTTGTGTCATCTGCAAAACTGGTCAGCAGTGATTTGATATTTTCTTCCAGACCATTTATAAAATGTGGTAATTACCTCAGAACCAGGAAGTGGGCTTTCAGGACCTCACCCAAGAAAACACCAGATCATTGATGGTTCTCTATTTGCATTTATATTTTAAAATTAATCTGTTTGCTATTATTTTATTTAATATGTGCAATATCAATACTTTAATTTTTCTTCTTCTTTAATCAAAATGCCAGAAGGTACCAAATGAAATGTTTTACAAAAGTTGAACTGTATTGAATTTATACTAATTCGATGGCCAGATGTAAATGTCAGAGTTGAGGCCACGTATGTGGGAGAATTGTCTCTCCACATACTACCAGTATGTGCAGTGCGAACTTTCATTTGAAAAACTCTGATTATAAGAGAGTTTGTCCCTCGGAGTTTTTCAGTTGCTCAAGCTAGGAGCCTTTATAAAGACATGTAAGATTATTCTCCAGTTATGAATTTCCAGATGGACTGCTCTCTTGCATAAGTATTAAAAGCTGCCCACAGCTGAACTGCACTGTGGCATTTCACTGCTTATAAAGAAGAAGAGAAGATTAATTTCTTTTTTTTTTTTTTTTTTTTTTTTTGTTTGTTTGCTTGATGTTTTCCTTAAAAGTTTATCTTAAATGAAGGAAGGGAAATATTTACAACCGCAATGGAACAATGGCCTGGAACTAAGGAAGGGAAAGTTTAGGTTAGGCTGTTATAAGAACTTCTTAACTCAAATAGCCTTGGACTCCGAAAGAAGTTTTTGAGACAGCATCATGGAAGACTTCCATAAACTGTGCAGGTAAGACACTCTGGAGAGCCATCCTACAGAGAACACTAAAAGTTGAATACTAGATAATTGTAACTTTTTATAAACCTTTCTTTCTCTAGCACTTTATTAGTGACACAAAGGGGTATCTAAATTTGAAGAAAATTTAAGAACCCTACATACGTAAGAAGAGATTTCCACCACAATACAGGTCCTATTGAGAATGACAGCTTAGTGGAAAAATCCAGGTATAGTTTTATATTAGTTATGTTTATAGTTAAACAGGAGCTTTCAGGTGCTGAATTCTTGAAAGTCTGACCCATACAGTACAGCCCCTTGACAGTGTCCTAAGGATATGTTGACCTTTTGAATTGCCAGCACACCAAAGATTAAACAAAAGGATGGGGGAAATGAAAGTGAGACATTCTGTGATTTCTTGAGAGAGACAATAGGCAGTACCAGAGAAGTCAGGAGTTCCTTGCTTTATGCTTACCAATCCTCTGCTAAACACAAAATATCTAAGTAAGGAAATATTTAATTTGCTTTGGTACTGAATTCTATTAACCTATTCAAAGAAATAAGTGGTGTTTATTTAACAAACTAATCGAGTTTCCTATTTAAACCAGAATTTCATGCTCCATGGTATGAAACTCAACTTTCCTACTTATACCATATAAAATAAGCCAGGAGCTGGATAACACTTGTTCTAAAGCAAGTCCATTTTATGCAGTGAAAATGCTGCAGATTTACTCTAGCATAAGTGTTCAGTCTGATCTGCTTAATGATATCTGGAGTTATCAGTTTCCATATAATGAGCATTTATTTCTTCTTTCTTGCCACATTCATATTTAACAATTTTAATTCTCTGCCAGACGTATGTCTGAACTGAAGGGAAAAAAAAATTTGTAGGTCAGATAACTTTTAGGTATTAGTTACTTTCCTGATTTTGGAGGAGTTACAGTAATGATATTTGGCCTGCCATGTGCAGGATCCACTATTAGCAGTGCCAAAATTCCCTGAAGCTGCACTCTCTTCTGTGACTGTGACATATGTCCAGGATTGAAGAAAGAGTAAAACTAGTCCCCCTAGTGTACTGTTGTTGTAAAATATTTACGTCTCATCTGCTGAAGTTTGTCTATGGGCTAATTGGTAAGTCTTCTCTATCTTCCATATGTTTTTACTGTACTAAGTATAATTCTTGGTGAAGGACACTTCTCTTGGTCATTTTTCTTAGGACTACAGGCTTCTGGGATTGAAAAAATTCCACCTGATAAAACAATTCTTACAGAATGCAAGATAAGAACTAGGTAATATTTTGGTCTTGTTTATCAAAGCTTATAAGAACTATCTTGGTATTTATTGAAGTTATTAACATCTGTATTTTTATTATAAAATTTAATTTTAAATCTGTGTATATCCATCAGTTTTCATTGTATATTTCTGGATAACATTTCCATTGCTTTGGAAAACCCACTTTATAGTTAAAAATGATCAGATCAGATAGGCAATAATTATTGGAAAGAGTTATTAATCAAAATTTTCTTCAGGGAGAAGACTCTCAAATAATTTATAGTCAATATCACTCTGGTATTTTTATAGTGTTTGAGATTTATTGCCTGAATTATATTTATAATAAATTATTATGTTGTGCTCACAGCATCAAAGACAATGGAGTTGTTTTATAAAACTGCATTGAACACAATGCTGCAGAATATTACTGACTCTTCACTGGAGAGCCTCACTAAGCCTTGGAGAGAGACTGTGAGGAAAATGTAAATAAACCAGTGCCAAATCAGACTCAAATTTCTACACGGAAATTTACAATAGGACATCGAGCAAGAGAAGTTTGCACTAGAAAGGTCACATGCAGCATTCGTATTTCAGAAAATACTTAACATTTATCTGGAATGTAGCTACCTGTATCTGGGAGTAGGGGATTGTGGAAGAATCTACACTGAGAAAAAGATACTTATGAATCTAAAGAAAAGGCAGATATAATCTGGGGAAGAGTTTGGGTTTGGCCTAGGAAGGGGCCTGACACCCAGCTTCTCACCTCCGCTAATAACACTTCAGACTACCCTGTTTCACCCTGGGTTGTCTATGGCTGGTAGTCTACAGACTAGTCATAGGAGTTTTTTGTGTGAAGTAGGAAGAAGAGGGTTTGAGCCTAGGCCATCAGATGAAGGATTGTCAATAGTTCTCTCACATACCAAGCCCTCCATCTGCTGAGCTTAGGTATAAATGGGCTGAGGAAACATCACCTTCACCTATGTTTTGAAAAAAAGTAGCTTCTTCTACTGGATTTTGAGTGGGACGGTCTTGATAGGCTCACCCTTAGAATGCCCTCAGATCATGCTCTGCCTGGAGGACTGAAGGAGGTTGAAAAATGCCTAGCTGGTAGATCCCAGCAGGTTATGGTCATAAGCTAAGCAGAAGGTATTCACAATTGCCATGCCCAGGAGGACATAGATACCTCTAGAAATTTCTTCTAAAAATCTTAACTGCCTACAGACTTCTCATTCCTCCACAAGCTGTAGTAAAGTGGGATTTTGTGGATCTAAGTTTGCATTTTAGGCATCTAAATCCTGTCGCCTAAAGTCCTGCTTTAACCATCTGAATGTTCCTATAGATTCAGCACAGTACCTAACTAAATACTCCCTAAATGAAAAGAAATTTAAAAAATCAATACCACCTATCTAGAAGGAGGAATGAAGCAAGCAAAAGTTTGGTCACTGTTTATCATTGGAAGTATAATTACTTCTAAGATACATCTCCTAAAACAGGAAATGAGAAGCGCTTCTGTAGGGAGCAACCACAGGGAAAGATGAACACATGCTTCTAGAGTGATTACTACACTATCAGAATACAGATTTTGGGAAAATTTGCAAGGAACTTCACGCTGTTGCAATGAAGTCCCCTGATGTCCACATACTGAGTTACCAGCAATGTAAATCCTCATTTGTATTAGGATCAAGTGATGGAATTCAAAAAACAGCAGTTTAAAATAGAGAATATGATGGAGCAGGAGAGATGTGTGTCTTGCCTAGGGAGGGGATTTGCAGGGGCAACTTTGAAAGCAAGTAATTTGTAGGTCTTCACTTAATATCTATTAAATGCCACCCAGTATTTTCATAGCAGTATTGCTTTATTCAAGCATATTTCAATTAAAATATTTAAAATATCTAAATAAACTGGCCACTTTCAAGATGTTCTCTGTGCATTTTGAGCGTTGGCAGGTCGAAAACTCTCTAAATGTAGCACTTGATATTACGGCATATAAAAGAGATAATTTTTCTCTGGGACACAGTTATAGAAAGATACAAAATAAACAGATGGAAACATCCTAATACTATTTATGTTTGTTTTCTCAAGATTAATTTGTGAAGCTTAAAGGGCAAGTTATTCCCAAATAAATTTCCCAGTAATTTATTTGTAGAAATATCATGTCCTCCCTGGAAGATGAGAAGATTTGAATTTAGATCTTACAGTAACTCTGCCTGCCTGTCTCTGTTAGGCAATAAATAGGAATTCTGACATCACAAATTGCTGTTAGAAGGATATTTTGCCTTAAAACTCTTTCAAATATGCTTTTGGTACATATCATTTCTACAAGCAGCATGTTTCCCTAAGCCATCTGAAAATTCTGTCGTCACACAGAGAAAATGGCACATGAAGGTTTTGGCATAGTCACTTTTAGGATGGAAGCTGCCTGCTAGTTTTCCCCTCTAAGTTCACCCTAGTTAGCACAGCTCAATATACTGTATGTGTATACAGACTCTGAGCTCTATCTTGGATGTGTTTCAGACGAACTCCCATGGAATCCGAAGCAATCTTTCTGGCAGAAGATTTTGCAGTGAAGAATCAAATTCATCATATTAGGGGAGGATATTTTGAAAATTAAGGGTACATTTCAACAAACAAGGCTGTCATCCCTGCCCTCGAGCTTGAGCCTTAGTTTTTCAGCCCAGTGATAGGGATTGTTTGATTTAGAAGAAACTCTGCATGCCAACACCTTGGAGAACCTTCTCCTTGCTTGTTATGTTACCTAACAATCCTTCGCATCAAATCGTGCTGTGCTGTCTGCTATGATACTGTGCCAGATCCTTGGCTGTTATAAATCACTCCTATGAAATTCATCAATTTTTGTCATCTGAGGTTCTGATTATGCTGACTTCTGCTCTCCTCCTATTTAAGGTTAAGAAAATATCTCTCCAAGTTGTGCAGCCAAAATTCATCTCTTTTGAAAACAAAGCTAATAAACTTCCCCTGTTAGAGCAACAAGCCCATGGCTGGAAAAAAAGAAGAGCATACATTTTGAAGAATTATTAAATGCAACCTAGGATACCTAGTTTAGAGGCTTTTGTCTTAATCATGTTTCATGAGTATGTGGATAGCAACTTATTTATGCTTCTCAGAGAAAAGCAGGGCAAAACTAAACAAACATTCAACCTGAGCATGTATAG